>NW_022166619.1:0-76091 GCF_008728515.1 Papio anubis | reverse complement strand
CTGTTGTACTTCGTTCAGTTTCGATTTGGGTGTTTAACCGTTTTTTCATTATCGTGAAACGCTTCGCGCTTCATTATGTGTATTTTACCACAATAAAAGATTGAGTAGAAGACGAACAGACATGGAGCCTGAACCCACGAGGAGGGCATGTGACGACAGGCCCCTCACCTTAGCGACTGGGAGTGACACAGCTGTGGGCCAGCCACACCAAGGGTGGCCACTGCCCGACAGAAAGGAGGAGAGTGAGCGGTTCTCCCTGGGGCCCCAGAAGGAACTGTTGCTGGTGATTCCGAGCTGGTCTGCAGACCTAGGAACAATAAGGTTCTGCCGCTTAAAGCCACCACGTCCATGGCGTTTGGTGAGGGCAGCGCCAGACACTGGAGCTGGGCGAGACTCTTGCCCGGGGAAAGCTGCACCCTCTCACTACGTCTGTACTGCAGCGTGCACTCTGCGGCCTTCCAGCCAGCAGCTGACTATTTTTGCATATGGCTCGTCTGTAATTTCCACGAAGCATTTATTTTCATTCTTCCTCAGCCTCCCAAGTTTAGAGTTAATTACACAGATCCCAACCATAATCACAGCCGGCTAGGCCCAGGCTTCCTTTCGGGCACAGGATGGGGCCAGAGCACCCCTTTCCCGTGGGGCCCAGCAATTGCTGTGCCTGGCCCGGCCCCACCGTGGCCACTCTGGTCACCCTAACCTTTAAAAAGTCCTCCTGGTGCAGCTCTGGGCCCAACCCAGGGTGAGGGTCTCTGCAAACCTGAGCCACACAGGCTGATGCAGATGGCAGGAACAGGGACCATATGGACAGGGATGACAGAGACCGGGACGAAGCCTGGGCACCACATCAGCCTCTACCTCGAGGGAGGCCGCAGAGGGCCCGGCCTCCCTTCAGTGAGCGTTTCCTGTGCTTTCTACAGTTCATCCCATTTTCCATGAAGGGAAACTGAGGCACAGAGAGTTAAGGACATGGGCACCTGATCAGGGCAGCAGGCATGGAATGGCTTACGTGGGCATCGGCCAGGGCAAAAGCCCTCTGAGAGGACAGGTGTGTGAGCAGGCACCGGGTCCCTCCTGCCGTCCCTGAGCCCCTTTCCTCAGTGGCCCAGTTTGCAAGGTCTGTAGTCGCTCTGGAGCCAATCAGAGCCTCAAGGTCCAGGTTCTAGATAGAGACCCCGACGGTTAGCAGGGACTGGACCCAAGGCTGAGGTTGCCGCAAGTGCGTCTTGGCCACAGGGGCCCATTGAGGACACAGGCCGAGGGACAGTGGGCAAGGGAGGCCCAGATGGTGATCAGCGCCAGGTGAAAAGTCCCCTGTCCATGCTCAAGCTGTGGGGGCTGGCTTCAGCTGTCACCTGTGGCTGCAGGAGCAAACGGCATTCTCTCTCATTGATCCAACCTGGCCTTCGGGACCCCCCCAAGGCAGCCACTGCTTGCCCCAGCATCCTGGACTGTAAGTCCAGCTGAGCGGCCATAGCAAGGGTCTGTCCCCAGAAAACAAGCCCTGTGACAAGGGTCCCAGGGTTGAGTGGCCTCTCCCCCAGGCTGGCGGCTATGCGGTCCCCACTGTGTTTGCTTAGGGCACTCTGAGGGGGCATGGGCTACCCCATCTCCCACTCTCCACAGCCCCAGACTGCAGGGAGGGCTCCTGCCCCTGGGCTCCAAGAATCCCTTGTCCAGGCTCTGCCGCTGCAATGAGGCATGTACTGTGCAGTGGTACTGTCCGGCGTGGGCGGTTAAATGAGCTGTGGATGTTTTCCATGTAGCCGCTTACTTTCCCATTTCTGGACAGGTCTTGGGCTCACAGAAGCAAGGGCAGGCGTCTTGGTGGGAGGCAGGACGGGGCAGGCTGAAACCAGACAGGGACAGGTGGGGCACAGGGTGGGCAGGAGGGTTTCTCAGGGGACTGGGAACTGACCAGCTCACATGCTCCACAGGGCAGTCCCGCGTCTCTTAGGGTCTCTGAAACAATCTACTGTGATGGGGACATAATGGCAGGGACAGGCCTGTCTGCCCTGCAGAACCCACAGCAGCCCACCAAGAGCAGGGGCGCCCTTCAGCCTACGTGAGCCCTTCCACTGCCCCTTACAGGCAATGGGTCACCGGCAGTGCTGGAGTGGGACACAGGACAGGCTCTGCTCTCCAGAGCTGGCATCTAGCTGGCATGCCCTGAGAGGTACAAAAGGGGAAACTAAGCCAGGGGAGGCAAATCCACTTGCCTGAGTCACACAGCCAGCAGGCCTCAGCTGCGGAGTTGCAGTTTGGACACAGGTGGCTTGGGCATCGACCCCTGGGCGATGGGAATGGAGTAATGGCAGAGCTTGACGATGACCACAGGCAGGGTGGACGCCGCCGTGCACCAACAGCCAACTCACTCACCACCTGCAGAGCCTGCGAGGTGTGCACAGGCCCACTGCACAGACAGACAACCAAGGCTCCAAGCAGTGAGCTCGTGAGTAGGCCCAGGATTCCGGGGCAAAAGGAGTGGCCAGGATGCGAGAGGGCAGCAGGCCTGCCTAGGAGATCGCGAGAAGTCCTGTCATGGGATGGCGGCACAAGGCCTGCATCTTCAAGGCAGGTGCCACACAGTCTCAGGAGCTGACTCCCCGGCCCCAGCTGGACCATGCAGGAGGAGGGTGGGGCCGGGCTGACCTTTATGGGAGGTGACCCTCGCTGCTCCCTCCTCCTAGGAGAGCTCAGGCAAGTCTCCTCATCTGCACAGTGAGGCTCTGGCACAGAGTTCCAGGTCCTCCCGGCCACGACTGGCTGCGCATCTCGGTGTGCTGACTCACAGTGATCACAGGCGCTCCACGGTCGCCAGGTTTTCCAGAAGGCCAGGCGCTCGGCTAAGAGCTCCCTTGAGTCACTGCAGCAATTCCTAATTTACAGATGAGGAAACTGAGGTTTCAGGAGGTCACCTGGACTGCCCAAGGTCACTAGCAAGGATGTAACCGAGCTAACAACAGATCTGGGATGGTTTGACCCCCAAGGCCAGACTGCTGGCCTTTATCCCATCTGTGGGTTTCTGGGCAGGGAAATTCCATTATTTTTTTCCTTTTTTAAGATGACAACAGTACTTTGAGGAAAACCCGGTCTGTTCAGAGGAAATGGGGAGGCGCTGAGTGTAGGAGCCCGGCCTTTGGGCTTGAGGGGCAGGCCCCACCCACAGAAACCAAGGCTTGGGAATGGGGCCAGAGAGGAGGAGGCTGAACTGGTTGATCGGCATACAACAACTAACTAGCACGCATGCGCCATTTCACAGCCTGCTAGCACTTTCACATCCACATTTTGCCCGTTCCACAAAAAATTTTGTATTTGAGCCTCTGCCAGGTGATGAGGGTGAGGTAACAGAAGGTAGGTTAATTTGCATCGGAACTTAGGTTCGGGTTCTTTTCCTGCAGTTTCAAAGTCTGCCTCCTGGGAAAGCCCCTTTGCTCTACTGTCAAAGCTCTGCAGTTCCTTGTGTAGTGAAGGCCTATTGGGTAGTTCCCGGCAAAGTTCTTAAAGCAAGTTCTTGTTCCGTCCCAGTCTCTACTCCTCATGTATTTCCTGCAGCCGTCAGCCTAAGTTTCTTCCTTCCCAGTCCTGTCCGAATCGCCTGCTCCTCCTGTTCTCCGCTCCCTCTCGCCCCCAAAGCCTCTGTGGCTGCTGTTCTGCAGCCCGTGCATGGTCCCATGCAGCCCAGGCATGTCCTCGGCCTCCTCCCTCAGGTCTCTCTCAGGCCCCCAAACCTCTCACTGCAAGTAGTCTCCAGACCATGCCAGAACCCTCACCCAACAAAGAAACTGTACTGAGGCCATCTCACTGGGGAAGTCCAGAAATCCCCTGAGACATTGGTCACTAAGAGCTGCAGGGGCTAGACACAGAGTTGGCTGGAGCTGGAGGGGAGCAAAGCCACCATGACAAGAACCTGGGCCCTGCATCACCACGGCCCCACCCTGCTAGCTCCACTCACCACTGGCCTTAGTTCACAGCAGAGTTCCCAAGGCAGGTGCTGACCAGGACACAGGCCGACAAGGGACTTCTAGGGCCCGGCCTCAGGCTCTTTGCTCATGGCCAGAGCAGCCCAGCAACCGGGAGGTGAAGACCCCCGCCCCATGTGCCCCTTGCTGCAAAAGGGAACCTGGGCACTACACTCCCCAAAGAAACAGGGCACCATAGCTTCTGGGCCTCAGGAGAACAGGCACTCTCTTTTCAAGCCCCTGGGTCTTTCTGAGCAAGTCGGGGTCTCCATGTGCGGCCTCCACGCTCTGCAGCAAAGGCTCCAGGGAAGTACTCTGCTATGACATAGCGCTTTCTTTGAAATATTTCAAACGCTGTTTTAACACTTCGCACTGGCAGAACGACTGCACGCCTGCTCGGCTTCCCGGGCTGAGTGACTGACTTGGGGAAGGCGCAAGCGCACCACGCCATGCAGCTCGCTCATTCAGGAAGCCTGACTGGTGCAAAGCCTTGAGGGATGTCTTTTGATCAATAAAAAATGGGGAAACAAATTAATTTCCTGTTTTATTTATGCCAAGCTCATTCCAAAAGCCACTTAAAATAGCTTGATTACTAATCTAACAGATGTGAAGCCAATTTCCTCCCACAGATCAAATTTGGGGCCCATCAGGTAGATAAACAGGTGACCCTGGGGTGACAGGCTGGCCAGGGGCTCAGGGGGACAGGAGTTGAGGCCATTTGCTCCCTCTGGGTCCCAAATACCCTGGACAATGCCTAGCCCATCGCAGTCGTGTCCAGTAGGACGCACAAGGTCCCACTGAATTAATGAATGAACAAATGAATGAATGTCTAGGAAGCACCCTTAGGTGCCCTCTGACTGCTGACACCTCTCCAAGGGCCCTGCTTTCCCATCAAGCAGGAACTCACAGCCTCCCGTGCCCGGGTCCCTCTAAGGACAGTCACTGCTGCCTACGTGGCAACCCTCACTTCCGGAGGCATCTCTTTCAGAAACAAGCAAGCAGGTGGAACTTAGCGTCTGGCCTCGACCCCTTATTCCTGCACACATCAATGTCACCTTACATACTACACACCATCTCTAACGACCCATTAGCTGGTCAGATCCACAACATCCTCAAAGCGATGTTCTTTTGCCCTGGGCCCTACGGATGAGGAGACTGGAGACTGTGGAGGTCTGCCAGCCTGCATTAAAACTGGTCTGAAACAAGTCGGGGCGTGGCTCGGCTACACCTCTATAATCCCAGCGCCTTATGAGGCTGAGGCGGGTGTGATCACCTTGAGGTCGGGCAGGCTCTTAATTAGCCTGACCAATGGTGAAACCCCGCCTCTACTCAAAGCACACAAAATTAGCGCCAGTGTGGTGGTGCAGGCCTGTAATCCCAGCTACCGGGAGGCTGAGGTGAGAATCGCCTGGAACTGGAGGTGGAGGTTACAGTGAGCCGAGATCGCGGGCTATTGCACCCAGCCTGGGCACAAGAGTGAAAACTCCTGCTCCCAAAAAAAAAAAAACTGGTCTTAACTTGACGGTCATCATCAACACTGGAGGAGGCTCCCAGCTACCAATTAGGGCCCCTATGCCATGTGGCTCCCAGGGTGTAAAGTGCCATGAGATAGTCTCACCAAGATCACTCAGGCTGGTGCAGTGACGTGATTCACCACTGCAAACTTCGCCTCTCAGGTTCAAGCTATCTCCTTACCTCAGCCTCCCGAGCAGCTGGGACTACAGCCTGTGCCACCATGACGAGCAAATTTTTCTATTTTCAGTAGACATGGGTTTCCTTCAATGCTCAGCCAGGCTGGTCTCAAACTCCTGGCCTAACTGACCACACCTGCCTTTGGCCTGCAAAGCTGGGATTACAGGCAAGAGCAACTATGCTCAGACCGCACTGAGCCCTTAAAGAGACACTGCAGTGCAGGGCTCCCAAGGCAGATGTCCGAGGCCGCTCCAGCTCATTCGCTGCTCCAGGCAGGGAAAGCACAGCTCAGCCAGGGATTGATTGAGGAGTCATGAAGCTCTTGTCTGGACATTGAACATGAACAACACTCTTCGGCTGGGCCCATCAGCCACGCACCAGGCTACAAGGCACCAGAGCCAGCAGGCCGAAGGAAACCAATCTTTGCTTCATGCCTCCCAAAGTCCTTCCAAGGACCCACCTCTGCTGCTGACGGTGGGTTTAAGTCAAGGCGGGAGGTATAAAGAGTGGCCCATATAATCAGGACTTCAAGGTCAGGGTCAAACCACAGGTTTTCTGTAGCTAGCAGGATTGCTTTCTCAGTAGTTTTTCTTTTTATAACCTTATGCATGTCCCACTCTCGCCCGCCAAGGGCCAGCTGCTCCTCCTGCTGTGATCTGGAGGAGTGGGGTGGTGTTTTCTTTGTGCATATCAAGGTCTTCCAGGGGCCAGTCTTGCCCCAGGTCAGGCAGGCGCCTGGCAGAGAGAGGGGCAGGCCAGATTAGCAGGGCAGGCGGCCCGCATGCCCTCAGGAGTGGAGCTACCACCAAAAAGCAGGCAGGATGAGCCAGGCTAAGACGTCCAGGGAATGACAGAAACGGCTGCATCAACAGTGTCTCATCTCACTATTCTGTAAAGGCTTCCAGCATTCTGAGTCTCACTAACACTCAATGTGCTAAAACAACGTCAGGTGGCACTTCCACTTTCTCCGATAACAAACAGCCTCCGCTGAGTCCGCAGGCTCTCATGTGCTCAAGCCCTGACAGTCCTCTTTGGTTCATCCTGCTAACGTGTTCATGAGCTGTCAGCTGTCAGCGCAATTGTCCCTGGTCTACAGGTGGACAAATGGCTCAGGGACCACCCTGCTCGTCGGGCTAGTGAGGGGACGACCCAGGTCTAATCCAGGTGGTCTGGTCCTGTCCCCATGGGAACCCCACGGCATAGGCAAGGGGCAGCCTACTCTGCGGACAACCTGGGAGGAGGGAGGGTCTGGGCTGGCTCAGGTGAAGGCAGAGCTAGCTGCAAACAGGCTCTGTCGGTGGGTGCCTCTCCATCCCTCTAACAGCGGCGCTCCTGGGGGAAACATGCTCTTCTCTTACACTGGGCCCTCCTACTTCCCAGGGCACCCCCCAGGATGACTACCAAAACTCACAATGCACTACACCGCCTCAGCACTGGTAGAGGAAGCCCTCCAAGTCAGACCCACAGAGGAAGCAAGCTTCCGGACCCCTGTCCTTCCGGACCCCTGCACACTTCCTCCCTTCCAGTGACGTCTTCATGGGACCCAATTCCGGTGCCTTCCGTCGCCTTCCACGAGGTCTCCTGGCCACTCCCACTCCCAGCTTTCTGGCTTTGGTTCATCCAAGGCGGGCTGGGGGCCCTGGATGCTGGAGACACGTGGCTGATGACTTTTGGGCACCTGCGAAATTTTGAGCCTTTGACTAGGCTGTCTCGCGGGCCCCAACACTGCCCCATCCCCACTTCCCTAATTCTGCCTTTCTACCCAAGCCCAGTTCATGAAAGGAAGAAATGGCCTTTCTCCTCCACTGTACCTGCCCCCTCGCATGGCGGGTCACCTGCTCACCACACTCCAGGCAATGGTGCTGCGAGATGGGGAGTGGGCTTCCCAGAGAAGATGCCAGAGGACTCCGAGGACCCAGCCAGCTATCTCCAAAGCAGGGCCCTGGAGACGCGGATCCGAAATGTCTGCTACCAGAGCCCAGACCCCAAACTCCAACCTGCAGCACGAGGTAGCCCTGGGTCCAGAATCCTGTGAATTTTCCCAAAAGGGATGGGGCAAGGCTGCATCGTGGCTTAAGGCCAGGAGGTCCCAGTGAGGCAAACACTGCCCGCCATGCCTCCTGCTGGTTAGGGGGCTTCACGCCAGCTTTTTCTCACAGATCTGCCCTGTGCAGCCTGATTTCCAGTCAAGCTCTGTTGCAAACCTCAAGCACCCAGCCGGTGAGAACCAGCAAGGACCAGCAGCCAAGAAGTCCAGGAACCCTGCTGCTGGGGCTCCCACCTCGCCAGGGTCTGTGTCTGTCTGCATTCCCTGAGCCACGGGAGGTGCCCAAAGGCTGAAAAGTCAAGATCTCAAGAAAAGAGAGACACTCTGGCTGCCCAGCAGCCCTGGGCACATGCACGCAGGGCCATGCCAAGCTGCCGGCCCCTCTCCATCCCGATGGTCAAGTAAGTCCTTCCTCAGCAGCACCTCCGAAACCCAGCAAGAAAACTATCTCTGAAGTCAGCCCCTACTGGAAGTCTGAGGGAGCAGGTGGCATGTGTCGGAGGCTCCTTTCAACTCTGCCTCCCTCCAGTCCACAGTCAGACACTGAATAGGTGGCACCTACTGCGTGCTAGGCCACAGCCCAGCTGTGCCTGTTCAGAGCCAGCAGCTGCGAGAGGTCTCAGCTTTCCACGCCTCTGCTCCCCCTCGGCTCCCTAAGCACCCACTTCTGCTGCTGATTTGTGGCTTGGCTACATGGAGGTATGAGTGACCCACATAATCAGGACTTCAAGGTCAGGGTCAAACCAAAGGTTTTCTATATAGCTAGCAGGAAATTGCTTTTCTAGTGTTTCTCTTTATAACCATCTTCCCTGAGCCGGCTTCCGAGTGCCGGAGGGTTCAAATCCTACTCTCCTGCCGCCTGGCTCTGAGCGACAGTCTAGACGACGCTTCGGCGCCTCGGGCCCTCTGGGTCGCTCACAGGACTCTCAGCCCTCCTCTCTGTGCCACATACAGTGCTCACAGAGGCTGTCTGAAACAGGCTCTTGTCTCTGCTACTATTTTCTCTCCATTTCTTCCCTCTTCCGGAGAGTGGCCTCCAAGGTCAACACCAGGGCACTCGTGACGCCTCCCAGCACCCTTCTCTCCGGCGCAGTTGGGTAACCACCCAGACGGACTCCACGCCATTCTTCCCCGCCCCCACCACCAAAATGAAAGCCAAATGGATCCCTTCGCAGCCAGCAGACACCGGATACATCAACTAGAAGGAACGCCCTCGCTTATTATCCCTTCCTGCTGGGCTAAAAATATTGAAGGAAAAATGCAACCGCAGCACCAGAGAGAGCTTCTTCCCAGTCGGGAGGGTAGAACACATGAGCCTCCCTCCTACAGATTGGAAAACCAAAGCGCAGGCACGGGCCTGCCATGCGGAGGCAGCAAGGCGGGAGGCGGCCTCTTCCCCTGCCGAAGGCCACAAGCCAGCCACGCGACAGCAAAGTGTTAAAAACTCTTCTTAGCCAATTGCCAAACGGGCAACTATGGGGGCTGGAAGACAAGAGCGGGCACCCAGCAGGGCTCAGGAGCGTGGAGTGGGATGAGGTGCTGTGGCCACCCTGAAACAGTCCCTCACGCCCGCCATGTCCCCATTTACACCCCTGAGCCTCCTGCAGGTGCCTATAGTGCCCCTGCCCGGGAGAGTGCCACCCTCGGCCAGGCAACCCCAGCTGGACCCAATGTGGCACCTCCTCCCCAGCAGTCCCTGTGCTTCGTGAGGCCCATATGTGGGCGCTGGGACCTCTAGACTAGAACCCCTCTCGGCCTGGACCCCTGGGACCTGCCCTTCACCTCTCAGAGCCTCAGGCTTCCTCACCTGTCAAGCAGAGGTGGCAGTCATACCCACGGCAGCTGACACCAGACCACAGCTGGGTCACTCACCTTGTGCTGGGACAGGCTTTGGCTGGGTTGGGCTCCTGCTACACTTGTATCCCCAAAGCAGAGGCATTTTCCCCATTTTACAGACAAGCAGAGTGCGGCTTAAGGAAGTGTAGTTATCTGCCCAGAGGCTTAGGCAGCAGCTCAGGATGCTATAGCAAAATCCCATAGCCCAGGAAGCTTATAAACCACAGGGAAGGTTTCTTTCTTGCAGTTCCAGAGCCTGGAAGCCTAGTGCCAGCGAGCGTGGTCAGGTTCCAGTGGCTTCTCCTATGTACCCTTGGCGATAGCAGACAGTAGAGAGAAGGTTCTTTTGGTACTCTAAAAGAGACCATCCTGGGTCAAGGCCGTGGCTCTGCCTGTAATCCCAGCACTTTGGGAGTCAGACGGGCTGATCACAGGTCAGGAGATCAGACCATCCTGGCTAACACAGTGAAAGTCCCCGTCTACTAAAAATTACAAAAATTAGCTGGGTGGTTGCACTCATGTAGTCCCAGCTACTCTCGGGAGGAGGCTGAGAGGCAGGAGACGCGAACTCCAGGAGGCGGAGCTTGCAGTGAGCTGAGATCCGCCACTGCACTCCAACCTGGGAGATGCTGGTGACCGGCCTCAAAAAAAAAAAAAAAAGAGATCATCCTAAGTCTACCTATGTGGGTCCCCTCTAACACCTCATCTAAACCCACCACTCAAAGGCCCCAGCCCTAATAACATCACACAGGGTAGGGTTTTGTGCAATGAATTTGGGAGAGCCACAAACATTCAGTCCATAAACAGCAAGTGTAATAGCTTGAATGGATGGGTTCAAAGAGGCAGGCTCAGAGTTCAGACCTGAGAAGCCTATTTGCACTGCATTTGGAAAAACAGTCTTCCCAGGTAAAATTAAATTGATGCTTCAAGGCCGGGCACAGTGGCTCACTTCTATAGTCCCATCACTTCAGTCGGTGTAAGCAGATCATGAGGTCAGGCCTCGAGACCAGCCTTCCATCACCTGGTGAAACCCTGTCTCTTTACTAAAGATACAAAAATTAGCCAGGCATGGTGGCACGCACCTGTAATCCTGCAGAAGCTACCAGGAGGCCGAGGCGCGAGAATCTCCCGCTTGAACCCCGGAGGTGGAGGTTGCAGGAGCCGAGATCTCACCACTGCACTCCAGCCTGGGTGACAGAGCAAGACTCCATCTCAAAAACAACAACAACAACAAAAAAAAACCTGAGGCTCGCAAGATAAGATGATCCCAGATTACCCAGGGCCCTAAATCCAAGTGTCCCTAAAGAGAAGACAGAAGACAGAGGTCAGGTGATGACAGAGGCACAGATTGGGAGGAGGCCACACAAGGAGTGCCTGGGGCCACCAGAATCTTGAAGAGGCAGGATGGATCCTCCCCTAGAGCCTGTGGGAGGGAGTGCCTGCCCCACTGACACCTAGAACCTGAGGGCACGCCCTCGCTGACACTCCAGCAACCTGAGGGAGCACTCTGCCCCCACTGACACTCTGGCGTCCTGGAGGAGCACGCCCTCGCTGACACTCTACAACTGAGTGGCACGCCCCTACTGACATCAGAACCTGGAGGGAGAATGGCCCAAATGACACCTGCCACAACCCGGGAAGGAGCACGCCTCCTGCTGGATGCTCTGGGAACCTGAGGGCACGCCCCAGCTGACACCTGCAACCTGAGGGGGAGTAATGCAGCCCCCGCTGACACCGGCACCCGGGAGGGTAGAGCACGCCCCTGACACCCCACAACTTGAGGGAGCATGGCCCCAATGACACTTCCTGCTAAGTAACCTGGAGGGAGCACGCCCCACTGGACACTCTAGAACTCCGGGAGGAGCATGGCCCCGGCCGACACCTACAACTTGAGGGAGCAAGGCCCCAATGACACCTGCAACCTGAGGAGCACGGCCCCACTGACACCTGGCCAGTCCTTGCAGAAGGAGCACAGCCTGGCAACATCTAGAACCTCTGGAGGCAGCACAGCCCTCGGCAACACCTAGAAAGTTCCAGGAGGGAAGCGCCAGCCCTGCTGACACCTTGGTTTCAGACTTGTGGCCTCCAGAGCTGCTGCTGGCAAGCAGTGGTCTCCGGTTCTTTGTTGGGCAACTCTGGTGGCCAGCTGGTGGCAGGCAGTCCTGTGCCCTTGGATGCCAGGACCCCAAGCTCACCTCAGCTGGGCACTTGAAAGGCCGGGATGAACGAGTACACAATGAAACTAACAGGGCTTGGATGAGAAACTGAGGCAGGAGTTCTCCTGGTTTCTTCCTTTTGTCCCTCGTCAAGTGCCAGCATGCTGGTTCCAGAATGCCCTGCAAATCCCAAGTCAGAGTTGAGATCCTGGACCCCTCGGGCCACCTGACTACCACTGGGGCCCTCTGAAAATGTGGGTTTGACCCGCAGGCCCAATTCAGGCTCTCAAGCAGTCCTCGGGAGGGACTCTGGGAGTCAGGAAGCACCTGTGGAACCCGGTATTCCCAGCAATCATGCCCTCTAGTCCACCATGGGGCCCAGCTTCAGACACCCTTAAGTGGGGACAGGGGGCTCAGGTACAGGGTGGGGCACCTTTCCGGCAGGGAGATGCAGGTTCAAATCCTGAAGGACCCCTACACCCACCCTGGGAAACCCAGCTCCCATGACCCTGCCCAGGCTAACCAGCACGCCTCACGCTTCCTAAAGCCTACTTCCATACAGCTGCCTCCTGTCTCCAAGTGAGAAGGCACCTAGCCCGAGTACCCCAAAACCAAGACCTACGTGCCTCCATCCCTAGGTGTCCTCCCTCTGCAGAAGCACCCACTACCTGCCAGAGGCTGCAGCCAGCACCAGACAGGTAGCGCCTCCCACCACCCCTTCTTGCATGGCAGGTGGTCTGCATTGGGACAACACAAGCACACATGTGACATTCTGAAGATCCTAGCCATAAACGGGCCATGGGATGTAAAACACCCTTCTCAACGTGCAACAAACACGGCCGATGCCGCCTAATCGAGAGCACTACTTTTTCTCTCTTTAGCTGCTGGGGAGTCACTCTGGTGAGCACCCACCATTTCGAGAAGATAGACTCACTGTTGCCTCCTGTCCTGCTTCCAGGGATTTCTTAGAAGCAGCGCAGTGCCTGTGTTCAGAGGCTGCCCCACGGCACACACGCCCACAGCCACTGTCCTCCGGCCCATCTGGTTCATCTGCCCACTAGCACCTGCTGAGGGCCTGTGGCCCCGCACGCATGGCCCAGGCTGCCAAATCAGTTCTGTCACCGTGGGGCGGCAAGGCACACAGAGGACCAAGTGCGTGCGAGACACCCACCAGGAGAGGTGCCTGCACTTTAGGGAGTTTTCTCGCCTGGTGCTGGAAAGGACCCAAAGTGCCCAGGGCCGCAGCAGCACATCGCAGGTGCACAGTGAAACTGAGCGAAATCCACGCGCGCCTGAAGGCTTCCGGAGGAGACATCCCAGGTCCAGCCATGGAAGACTGGGGGAAGCAGGAGCCGTGGCACTGCAGTGAAGCACTTACATGTGCCACACACCTGCGGGGGGAGCGGGCGATGCTGCTGACACTCGAGCAGGGCAGGGTCCGTGATGTGCCTGTCCTCATGTGCATGCACGTGGGGCGCCCATGCACATACATGCGGGGGTATGCAGGTGCTTAGGGGTGTACAGGCATGCGTGCGTTCATGTGTGTGCACATGTGAGTATGTGTGCATGCTCGTGATGTATGTACCACTGTATGTATGTGTGGGGTGTGTGTCTGCATTATGATAAATAAAGCTAAGCAAAAATACATCTGCAGGAGGGCAAGGACTGAGATAAATCATTCTGAGCTCCAAACAGGTGGAGAGTAAGATGTAAACAGATTTTTCCTGTTGTTTAAACGTACTTCATTTTCATTATACTGCTGTTTGCGTGTAATGAATGTAAGTGTAGTGAGGTGAGGAAAAAGGAAGGCAGACGCTCCTTCCTCCGGCTACCCCACAGACACCCACACCATGAGAAACTAGGACGCCCCTGCAGATGGGAGGCAGCGGTGAGGTCGCCTCCAGGCTCGGCCGGGGGTGCAGGCAGGGCAGAACCTCACCAGGCCATTTCCAGCCAGACTTTGCTTCCTGTGGGGTGCTCCTGCCCCTTCAGGTCGTAACCCTTCCATCACTCAGGTTCTGAAGATTTTTGTCGAAAAGAAAGACGATTTTTCTTTTTATGATTTGTTTTGATTTGTTTTTTGATGCAGTTTTTGATTTCGATTTTTGATGATTTCTTTTGTTCTTTGATTTTTCTTTTTCCTGGATTTTGCGCCCGGATTTTGATTTTGATTTTGATTTTGTTTTGATTATGTTTTGATTTTGATTTTTTGATTTTGATTATAACGGATTTTTTGATTTTTGATGATTTTTTGATTTTGATTTTTGACGGATCTCTTTGAGGACTTTTGATTTTGATTTTGCCGCCGGATTGAACGCGATTTGGTTTGATTTCTGATTTCTCGCGCTGATGCGGATTTGAGACGCACCCCCTTGCTTCTCCCCACTCCCCCGACCACCACGCCCTCTCCACCACCCCCCCATTCCCCCCACCGCTGCTTCACCACCCAACACCCCCCACGCCCTCCTCCCCCACCTCCACCTCCACCCACCCCACCCCCACTCCCCACTGCCCCCCACCGGCCCACCTCCCCCAGCCTGAGTGCGGGAACCCCTCTTAAACCTCCAGCCTCAGGCTGCCCAAAGTGAGCCTCAGTTCCCTGCCTCTTTCTGCCTCCAGCACAAGGGCACGGCCCCAGCTGGAGGCCCCTGCTCCGGGGCACCTCACTGCCCATCTGCTCCTTTCCTGCCTACTCACAAAGTCAAGACCTGAAGCCCACAGGGCCAAGAGGCACAAAGCACAGCTTCCTAAAGATTTTTGACAGTCAATGACCCCTCCTGGAGTCTCTTCTTCAGTTTCCCAACCCCGTGTACTTGGAATGAATTCCCTGGATTCCTGAGGAGGAGGGAGCTTCCTCACTAGTTCACAGGCAGGAACTCAATGATCTCCGGAGGTGCCGTGATCCCCTCGTCCACCCAGCCTCCCCTGGGCCCCGCGGCCCCTCCCCACCCTGTGACCCTCAGCCCAAGCCCCTGGGGAGGGTCTTTGGTTCTCAGGCGTGGGGTTGGGCCCAGCGGGTCTGGGGGGCTGGGGGAGGACGGGAGTCTGGGGTACTGTGTCCTTCTACCTTTCTGAGTTGTTTGTTCTTTTGCTTTGTTTTGTTTTGTTTTGTTTTGTTTTTTACCAACGAGGAGACATTACTTTTAGAATTTCCTAAAAACTTATCTCAGCTTTGGTTTGGGTTTGGGAGGAGGGAGTCCTGTGAATGTATAAAAAGAACGCAGCCAGCTAGTTTCTGAGAAGTCAGAAAATGCGAAGATCCACTGAGACGCTGTGCTTTCTGGAAATTCCAGGCAAACCAGCACCAGGCCCCTCGGCTGGCGGGCGGGCAGAGCACCAGGGGGCGAGGGAGCGGGAGGGGGATTCCCTGCTGCCAGGCCAACAGCTGGGCCGGCCGAGGTCAGGAATGCTGCAGCTGCAGCCTCTCCTTCCTCCCCCACCCAGGCGGGAACCCAGTGGGAGGGAGGCTGCCCCTGCCAGGGCCTGGGACACAGCCCTCTGCGGGGGACAGGCCAGGCAGGAAACCCGGCCATCCTCAAGAAGGAAAGCAGGGAGCTGAACTCCAGTCCTGGGCGCACCTGCTCGCAGTCACAAAAAGGGCAGACTGCAGCGCCCATCCAGCTGCCCAGCTCCCCGCCCAGCTCCCCGCCTTCCCCCCTCGTCCACCCACCTGCCTGGGGCACCCAGGACTCTCTTCAACACCACCGGTGTCTCTCTGGTTCCTCACTCTGTGCAGGCCTACCCTCTGGTACTCTCCTGGTTGGGATAACCGTCCCTGCTTTACCAGGTGGGGAAACTGAAGCTCGGCCTGACAGTTAGGGGCCTCCCCTGTCCCAGCTGCTGCAGGTCCGGTCTCACTTCACCAGGAAAGGATGTGTGCCCAGGACACCTCTCCCTGGGGTGAAACGGGTTTGTTTTTTCTCCCAGTATAGAAATAACCCCGCCTGGATGAGGGCAGGGAAGTAGAAGAACATGAAACCGACAAGAACTCCCATCCTAAAACACCACTAACCACTGAGGGCGCTTTTCTGTTGTCTCTTGACTCTGGGTTTTTAGGGGTTTTTTGTCGTGTGTGTGGTGTTTTCTACATATTTGACTACTGGGAATAATACGGCATATTGAGTTTTGGCACCCCCTCGCTGACAGCACAGGTGTCCCAGCTCCCTGCCTCCCCAGCTGCAGGGCAGGGCGAGGAGGGGAGGTCAAGGACAGGCAGTCCCTGGCAGGCCTGGTACCTTCCAGGACAAGAGGGACATCATCTCCGTGGGCAGAGTAGGAAACGAAGGAGTGCTGAGTTCCCTGCACCCGCTGTCACTGTCACAGCTGGCCCCTCCTCAGCCAGGACACCCTGCCCAGGCCACTCCAAGTGACTGTCACAACCCCAGAGCCTACGGCCAAGATGAGCTCCACCAAGTAAAAATGGTGGAGCCAACAAGGATGCCGCGCAGCACTGTTCCATCACCACCTGCATTCATCCATTCATCCTTCATTCATTCATTCCTCAATCTTGTGACTGGTCCTATTTTGTGCCAGGCTCCAGGTACCAGGAAGAAAGCCCTGGGCCCTGCCCACGGGAAGAGACAGTCACAACCCAAGGTTCCCAGGCCAGGCCTGCGAAGTGCTCCCCGCCCTGCCCCAGGTGTTATTTTTGGAGGAGGGGGTGGGGGCCTCTCAGGGAAGTGAGAGGTGCTGAGAAACTGAGCACAGGCCACTACACAGGCCACCGCACCGGCCACAGCCCCAGGGGCCCAGGACCAGGGCAGGGATTGCAGCAGAGACAGCCCCAGATGATGGGGTTCCTGACCGAGCTCTCCTCCGTGCTGACAGCTACTGAAAATGGCAAATCCATGGGCACTAGAGATGGTCCCAATGCCACCAACAGTCCTCACCCCCAAGCTGCAGGAGAGATGCTCAGAACTTGCTTGGCCAAGCCCCTGGCTGTCACCTGGGACAGCTGCTGCATGGAAGCCACAAGAGAGGCACAGCTGGGAGGCACAGACCCAGGCCCTGCACCCTGACCCGCCCCACTCAGGCCTCTGCTCCAGGCTTACCCGACGGTGACCTCCCCAAGCTCCTGCCCGCTCTCTGCGCCAGACTGCTCGCTCCCAGGGTGCCCACCCCTCAAACTGTTCCTCTCACCACCCCCTTCACACCCCATTCTGCTGCAGGCCTGAGCTTTCAGGGCAGGCTCTGACCCCTGCCCCTCCCTACCAGGGAGCCCAGGGCACAGAGGCACCAAGCGCTCTGTAAGCATCTGGACGGAAGAAAGAGTAAGCAGTGTAGGGGCTGGACTGTGCACCACGCTCCCCACCTTGTCCTGATTCCCAGAACCTCCAAACGTGACCGATTTAGGAAAAGGGTCTTTGCAGATGTAACTGAGGTAAGGACCTCAAGAAGAGGCCATCCCAGGTTAAGGTGGGCCCCGAATCCAATGACCAGCATCCTCTTAAGAGACAGAAGAGCAGACAGACATAGAGACGAAGCCCTGAGAAGACGAAGGCAGAGGCTGGCCAGCCAAGGAAGGCCCAGAGCCGAGGGAGGTGGAGGAGGCAGGAGGACCCTCCCCTAGTGCCTCCGGAGGGAGGGGCTGCGGCCCTGACGTCCCTGAGAATTCGGACCTCTGGCCTCCGGAACTGGAGGAGAATGCGCGTTTGTTGTCTGAACCTCCTAAGTTTGTGGTCATTTGCTGTGTCAATCACAAAGCACACAGTGAGAGCCGGGAACACTGGTGCCCCGAAACCTTATAACCGCCAGGCCCTCATCTCTGAGGCATCCTCTTTGCCGTCACCCCTGCCCCGGGGCTACTGCTCATTGCTCCACTCTCTACTGAGAGAAAGAACTGCGAAAAAGCAGCAAACGAACCAAGCTGGGTCCAACAGTCCAGCAGATCCCTGCAAGACGACGCATTCCAACAGGCATCACTGCAGGTGCACTGTGAGGTCAGGGCGCCCTCCGGGACCAAGCGGGGCCAGAAAGCTCTTATCCATGGGGGTTTTCATCATCTCTCAGTTTAAATTCTCAGTCTTCCTGCCTGCCTCGGCCTCCTGCTCCTTGGTCTCTGGCAAGGTCTCCACACTGGACAGAGGCCCAAGGGAGCTAGTGGACCCCACTGGAGCCTCACACCCTGCAGGCTGACCCTGAGTGCCGGCCACAGGAGCCTCTGACTTCCACATGCATGAGAGGTGTCATGAAAGTGGCTCCTTGAAGCCTCTCCCTCAAATCGTATCTCCGCTTAATAGCAACCGCCAATTATTTCCCAAGCCAGGGGATCAAGGACTTATCTGCGGAGAAAAACGGGAAGTTAAGTGCATTCTTTTCCTGTTCACCAGGAGTCAGTGAACGCCCTGCTGACTGGCACAGAAAAGGGAGGTACCCAGCATCCGGGCCAGGCTCTTTCCTCCCCCAGTCCTGACATGTGGCGCTTTGTCTGCCTGACTCTGTAACACCTCTTGCGGAACGCAGGAGTCCCGAACCCAGAGAGAAGCTGCAGCCTCCCTGAGGGAAGAAGGACTCTCATCAGGGGCCACCTACTCCACGCTGGCTGGTGCCAGGCTCCCCGGGGAGAGAGCCAACAGGGCAGGAGCCCGTCATGGGAAGGGTGCTCGAGCCGGCCTTGGAGAAGCCCAGGAGGATGGTGAGCACAGAGGCAGGACAGGGCGTGCTTGGAAAGGAACAGTGACCACAGGCCCGCCTTGCAATGTGACGCCTATCTGGAAGGGCAGGTGAGGGAGCAGGGGCCTCCACTGGCCCATACCTGGCACACATCACAGGTGGCCCTGAGCTCTCCAGGCAGGAGATGCTGAGCGCTTTTAACTGACCCAACATGGACCAAGGCCACCTTGGCTTCATTCACCAAGCGGTCCCCAAAAAACGATCACCGCAGTCCAACAGAATAGTCAACCTTTTGATCTCGCAGGAGCGTCCAGTAAGAGTAGGGTCCCTCACTCTCAGAGCAGGCCTCCCAGGAACCCAGGCCAGGACTCAAGCCAGCCAATGAGGGCGGAAGCTTCGGCCTGTGACCAAGATGCCATGGACAGTGGAATGAGCAATGTGCGGTTTTGCACCCAGAAACCGGTCAGGCTTCTTCTGATGGGAACCAGGGTCGGGGAACACCAGCATCTGGGGCTGCAGACCACAGAGGGCCCTGGAATCCCCTTCTCCAACCCAGTCGGGTTTCAGTGACCCCAGGTCAGAGGCTTGGAGGGAGCCCTTTCCCATCCCCCACTCAACAGGAGCACAGCTGCTTCACCTCTCCGGGGTCTGACCTCACATACACCCATGGGGCTGGCTTGGGAGGCCCAGCCCAGGTGCTCCTGAATGTCAGCTGCCCACAGCCCCCAGAGCACGCATAAGCCTCAGCCGGTTTTACTTCCTATTGCAAATCCCTCATTGGTTTGCCTGCGAACTCCTGAGCCAGCTGCAGAAAAGACACAGGACAAAACCACAGACCAGTGGCTCAGGGAGAAGACCCGGGCTTGCATGGCATATACCAGGGAGCCCGCAGGAGCAGAGCGGCCCCTTGTTCTGGTGGCCACCCAGGCCAATGCTGGGAACAGGGAGACCCTCACCATGAGCCTCATCCACCCAGAGGGTGCCCCCACCCTGACTCCTCACCCCACGGCGGCCCCTGCCGGAACCCAGTATCATCCCGCACGCCGGGTGCTGGGGACCCTCTTCCTGAATGGTCCTCAGCCACCACCATCCCCACCTGGACGGCCTCATGGAAGCCAGAGGCTTGGCACTGACACAGCAAAGCCAGCTGGCTCAGCACTGGAGGTGGAGGGAACGAGCAGACAGAACCCCACAGGAGTTCCAACCCCACCCTACCCACCAGCTCCTCTATGGGACCCTCCTGGGCACAGAGGGGGACGAAGAAGGGGTAACAGGTAAGGATCTCAAGACGAGGCCACCCAGGATCAGGGTGGACCCCAGATTCAATGACCAGTGCCTTCTGAAGGCAGGAGGGAGATGTAGGGAAGCCCCAGCCTCTAGGAGGGCCTGGACTTGAGTGCCACACTCAAGTCGGCCAGCAGAGTCCAGCCATGCCCACAGCCAGCTCTCAAAGTGGCAGTCCCTGTCAGCTGGGGTAACCAAGGAGGCTTTCAACCCAGAGGCAGAGGGGCGCTGCTGTCCCTGCAGAGAGGAGCTGGTGAGAGGAGCTGGGTCCTCCCTGCTCCCCTGGGTCTCGAGGGGTTGCTCATCCCCCAACCCGGGGCACCTGGGCTGCTGCGGGGGTCCTGCAGATCAGGGTACCCTGGGATGCTCGCCCAGGCCCGGCTCCAGCTCTCCAAGCACAGTTAGCAGAAGCCCCGCCCCTGCCCCGCCCCCGCAAAGCTCAGGACTGAAGGCTGTGAACACCAACATTTTAGTGATAATTTCATCAACATTAAGGGAATTGAAAGCACCATTTGATTTGAGCTCTACTGAGTCCATTAATTCATTGAACGTTTTTCTAGATATCATTGTTTGATTTTGTAGGTTTCAGCTTTCCCTTTTATGTTATTAAGAGTATCTTTTCTGCTTCAAAACCACATTGAGGGCTTGGCTCCATCCCTGGGTTTTCCCCAGACCTCTTACCTTCCTCCCTCCTGAGGTTCTTTCATGGCTGCTAAAAGTCTTCTTTTTCCAGAGCAAATTTTGCAAATCTCAACTTCGCCAAGAGGTTTGACTTTTCATCCACTTTAGTCAATAACGTGATTGGCTACAGCTTTATTAACAGTCACTTTTATTTTGGACTGATTATTTCTACCAATAAGCATTTTAGAACTTAATAAAGGCAGTAATTATGTCTTGGAACAAAGGCCCTTTGCACGGAAACCAGGATGGTGCCTGGCAGAACTCGGGATCGAAGCTACAAGAGCTTCCCCAGGACCCAGCACCAGGAGGCTCTGTGAAGACAGCTTTCCTCCAGTAAGTATCAATTAACGATCAATCAATCAGGGATCCAAGCCCTCAGCAGAGTCAGCAGCCCAGGGTTACTAGCACAGCCAGGAAGACCCAGGAAACACCACTGACCAGAACCAAGGGAGAGAGGGCACAGAGGCCACCAAGTGGGGAGGGCTGGGGGCACCCAGGGTGGGCAGAGATGGCACAGCCCATCCTCATGAGCCGGCTCGCTAAGGGTGTGTGTCAACAGAGAGCCCACATGTGAGCTCCACACTCCAAGTCAGCCAGCAGGGTCCAGTCATACCCACAGGCAGCTCTCAGGGTAGCTGTCCCTGTGTTGGGAGTAACCAAGGTAGGCTTTCTACACAGCAGGGCTGTGGGCGTCCAATCACAAGGGCTTGATCTGGTCAACTCCGGAACTTCCAAGCACCAGAAAGACATTAAAACAAGAATATAAAATGCCACGTTGTAGCACATCCAAGGACTGTCACACGTGAAACATGGCATGATTTTACGTATTGCCAGGGGATAAAATGCCGGTGAAACTCTGATTATGCCTCTGATTACAAGGCTTCCATGACCCACTCTGGCTTCAGAGATGTCAGCACGTGCATGGAAAACTATGTCATCTTGGAATCAATGAAATAAAGTACACAGAAAACCATTTAGGATAAGCAAGGATATGAGAAAAGCTGAGTCCTAATGGAAAGTATAGCACAGCCCAGTTCTGTAAATCAAACAGGGGTGCCCACAGTTAAATGTAAATAGCTCTCCTCTAGGTAGGAAGACTAGCAAACTTTAAAAAAAAATTCATATATATATGAATAGGCCAGGCCCGTTGGCTCACGCCTGTAGTCCCAGCACTTTGGGAGTCCAAAGTGCAGATTGCGTGAACCCAGGAGTTCAAGATCAGCATGGGCAACATGGCAAAACCCTGTCTCTACAAAACATACAAAAATTGGCCAGGCATGGCAGCACATGCCTGTAGTCCCAGCTACTCAGGAGGCTGAGGCAGGAAAATGGCTTGAGCCTGGGAGGTCAAGGCTGCAGTGAGCCCTGATATATATATATATATACACATACATACGCACAAATACATGTATTTACATTTGTGCAAATATATATACACACAAATACATATATTTACATTTGCATAAATATATATACCTACACATATTTATGTATATATTATATAATATATGATTTTGCATGTGTATGCTTTTTATAATGAATGTCATATATGTATAATGAAAAATACATTTTAGCACAACATAAAAAGAAAATTATAGGCCAATACCCTAATGAACATAGATGCAAAAATCATCCACAAAATCCTAGCAAACCAAATCCAACAACACGATATAAAGATCCCTTACCATGATCAAATGGGATTTATCCCAGGAATGCAAGGATGGCTCAACATACAGAAATCAATAAACATGATATATCACAGCAACAGAATGAAGGACAAAAACCATATGATCATCTCAACAGATACAGAAAAAGCATTTGATAAAATTCAATATCCCTTTGTGATAAAAACCCTCAAAAATCTAGGTACAGAAGGAACACTCCTCCACACAATAAAGGTCATATATGAGAAACCTGTAGCTAACATTATACTGAATGCTTTTTCTCTAAAAACTGAAATAAAATAAGGATGCCCACTCTCACCACTCTTATTCAACATAGTACTGAAAGTGCTAGCCAGAGCAATTAAGCACAGGAAAGAAATAGAGGGCCTCCAAATTGGAAAGGAGGAAGTCAAACTGTCCCTGTATGCAGACATGATCTTAGATATAGAAAACCCTAAAAGCTCCACCAAAAAAACCCAGAACTGATAACTAATTCAGTAACATTGCAGGATACAAAATTAACATATAGAAACCAGTAGCATTTCCATATGCCAACAATGGACTCGCAGAATTTAAAAAATCAGGCCGGGCACGGTGGCTCACACCTGTAATCCCAACACTTTGGGAGGCCGAGGTGGGCGGATCACAAGGTCAGGAGATCGAGACCATCCTGGCCAACACGGTGAAACCCCGTCTCTACTAAAAATACAAAAAATTAGCCAGGCCTGGTGGCAAACGCCTGTAGTCCCAGCTACTTGGGAGGCTGAGGCAGGAGAATGGCATGAACCTGGGAGGCAGAGCTTACAGTGAGCCGAGATTGTGCCACTGCACTCCAGCCTGGGTGACAGAGCAAGAATCTGTCTCAATAAGAAAAAAAGAAAAGTCAAGAAAGCAATACCATTTACAACAGCTACAAAATAATTGAAATTTCTAGGAATAAATTTAACCAAGGAGGTGAAAGATCCCTACAAGGGAAACTGTAAAACACTGATTTAAAAAAATTCAAGCAGTCACCAAAAAATGAAAGACATCCCATATTCATGCACTGGAAGAATTAATAATTTGAAAATGATCATACTACCGAAATATCTACAGATTAAATGCAATTCCTATCAAAATAACCAGTCAGATCCTTCACAGAAATAGAAAAAACAATCCTAAAATACATATCGAAAACACAGAAGACCCTGAAAAGCCGAAGCAATCCTGAGCAAAAACAACAAAGCTGGAGGCATCACACTACCTGACTTTAAAACATACTACGAAGCTATAGCAACAAAAACAGCATGATACTGGCATAAAAACAAACGCATACCTAGACCAATGGAACAAATAAAGAACCCAGAAATGAATCCACACATTTACAGTCAACTCATTTTCAACAGAGGCACCAAGAACATTCAGTGGGGAAAGAACAATCTCTAATAAATGGTGATAGGTAAACTGGATATCCATATGCAGAAAAATGAAACTAGACCCCCATGTCTCCCCATATGCAAGAAACAAATCAAAAGTGATTACGGACTTACACATAAGACCCAAAACCATAAAACTACTGAAAGAAAACATTACGGAAATGCTTCCGGACATTGGTCTGGGCAAATAATTTTTGGGTAAGACCTCAAAAGCAGACAGAACAAAACCAAAAATAGACAAATGGGATTACATCAAGCAAAAACTTCCACACAACAAAGCAAACAATCAACAAAGTAAAGAGAAAACCTACAGGATAGGGGAACATATCTGCAAACTATTCACCCGACAAAGGATTAATAACCAGAATACATAAAGAACTCAGCCCAGCGAAGTGGTTCACGCCTATAATCCCAACACTTTTGAGAGGGCGAGGCGGGAAGATTGCTTGAGGCCAGGAGTTCGAGACTGGCCTGTGCAATATGGCAAGACCCCGTCACTACAAAGCATACAAAAATTAGCCAGGCATGGTGGCACGCATCTATTGTGCCAGCTACTTGGGGGCTAAGGTGGGAGGATCAGTTGAGCCTAAGAGGTAGAGGCTGCAGTGAGCTGTGATCATACCATTGCACTCCAGCCAGGTGACAGAGCAAGACCCTGCCTCAAAACACATAAAAAATCTAAAACATAAAAAAAAAAAAAAGAAGTCAACTTAATAACAGGGCTGAGCATGGTGGCTCATGCCTGTAATCCAAGCACTTTGGGAGGCCGAGGCAGATAGATCACTTGAGGTCAGGAGTTTGAGACCAGCCTGGTCAACATAGTAAAACCCCATCTCTACTAAAAATATAAACAATTAGCTGGGTGTGGTGGTGCACACCTGGAATCCCAGCTACTTGGGAGGCTGAGGCAGGAGAATCGCTTGAACCTAGGAGGCGGAGGTTGCAGTGAGCCAAGATCGCACCACTGCACTCCAGCCTGGGCAACCAAGCAAGACTCTGTCTCAAAAAAAAAAAAAAAAAGAAAAAAAGCAAATAGTAATAATAATAATAATCTGATTTTTTTTTTTTTTTTGAGACAGAGTCTCGCTCTGTCGCCCAGGCTGAAGTGCAGTGGCCAGATCTCAGCTCACTGCAAGCTCCACCTCCCGGGTTTACGCCTTCTCCTGCCTCAGCCTCCCGAGTAGCTGGGACTACAGACGCCCGCCACCTCGCCTGGCTAGTTTTTTGTATTTTTGAGTAGAGACGGGGTTTCACCATGTTAGCCAGGATGATCTCGATCTCCTGACCTCGTGATCCGCCCGTTTCGGCCTCCCAAAGTGTTGGGATTACAGGCTTGAGCCACCGCACCCGGCCAATAATCTGATTTTTAAACGGGCAAATAATCTGTTATTAACAATAAGACATTTCTCAAAAGACATACAAATGGCCAACGGGCATGTGAAAAAATGCTCAACATCACTAATCATCACAGGAATGCAAGTCAAAACCACAACGAGATACCATCTCACCCCAGTTATAATAGCTTTATCAACAAGAAACCAACAGATGCTGGCAAGGATGTGGAGAAAGGGGAACGCTAGTACACTGCTGGTCAGAATGTAGATTAATACAGCCACTACAGGAAACAGTACAGAGTGTCCCCAAAAAACTAAAAACAGATCTGCCTGATCCAGCAATCCTACCATCAGGCATATAACCAAAAGAAAGGAAATCAATATTTGAGATACATCTGCACTCCCATTTTTACCGTAGCACTATTCACAATCAACCTCAATATCTATCAGTGAATGAATGGATAAAGCAAATGTGACATATGTACACAATGGAATACTATTCAGCCATGAAAACGAATACAATCCTGTCATTGCAGCAACGTGGATGGAACGAGAAGTCATGTTAAGTGAAAAAAGCCAGACACAGAAAGCTAAATGTCATATGGGCCAGGTGCAGTGGTTCACACCTATAATCCCAGCACTTTGGGAGGCCTAGGCTGGTGGATCACTTGAGGCCAGGAGTTTGAGACCAGCCTGCCCAACGTGGTGAAACCCCATCTCTACTAAAAATACAAAAATTAGCCGGTCGTGGTGGCGGGCGCCTGTAGTCCCAGCTACTCAGGAGGCTGAGGCAGGAGAATGGCCTGAACCTATGAGGCAGAGGTTGCAGTGAGCCAAGATCACACCACTGCACTCCAGCCTGGGCAACAGAGTAAGACTCCATCACACATACACACACACACACACACACACACACACACATGCACACACACATACACACAAAAGCTAAATATCGTATGATCTCTCTCTCATATGTGGAAGCTAAAAAAATTGATCTCATGGAGGGACAGAGTGGAATGATGGACATCAGAGGCCGGGTGGGACGACGGGAAGGTGAAGAGAGGTTGGTTAATGGGGGCAAACATGCAATCAGATAGGTGTGAGTCCTAGTGCTGAGAAGCACAGGAGGAGGATTATAGTTAACAATAACTTATTGTATATTTCAAAATAACTAGAAGAGAGGACGTGAAATGTTCCCAACACAAAGAAATGCCACATGTGTGAGATCATGGTTATCCTAATGACCCTCATTTCAGCATTACACATGGTGTACATGGATTAAAGTGTCACACATACCCCATAAACAATGGTGTATGTGTAACCAAGTGTCACACGTACCCCATAAACAACATACAATTATTATGTACCAATTAGATAAATAAATAATGCATTTTAAAAGGTCATTGGGGGAGGTAACCACCAAAAGGCAAGAGAGGCTCAGAGATGCAGCTGGCAAAGCTCTGGTGTCACTCATGTGCCGGGCAACATGAAGAGGAAGAGAAACGTGCTCAGGGCCAGTCCCACGGTCCTCAGGGTCCCTACCCCTGGGGTCATCCTGAGGGGCCTGGATGAAGCTACTGGTCGTCTAGAGAGCAAAGCCTACGCCACCCAGGTTCTGGGGCCGCCCGGGGGACATCCTCCGGCCACACACTGTCCCATCACAGAGCCTGGCAGCCGGGAGAGAGAGAGCCACCCTCGGCCTCTGCCTCTCGTGCAGCTTCAGACCATGGCACTGTCCTCTGTCAGCCTTGGGCTCACACTGAGAACCACTGCAAGGCTATTTCTACCTCAACAGAACCATCACGAGGCTATTTCCTGATTAAAGCTTTAACGGATCAATAGCAATAAGTGAGTCCCCCAAAAATCAATCTAAGGCAGTGCCCTTTTTTTTAAGAAAAACCACTCTTTCCACAGGCAAAACCCACTTTAACATAAGAGACAACTGATTTGGGTTTTGAGGCAGTTTGACCAGGCGTCGGCAAAAGCCGTCTTGTTGCCTGAGATGAATCCCACATGCCGCGATTCACACTTCCCCAGAAAGCTGGATTCCGCCGTGCCCGCCGGGCCTGCGAGTACAAGCATCTGCACCTGCTTCCCTCCTGCCGGATGAACTGCGGCTTCTCACGGTTGTGCTGCTCGTGTGGTAGAGAATATAAGGAACGGGGAAGGAGGGAGAATCTGGAATTCAGTCTGTACCAAAGACGTCTCTCTCCACGGATCTGGCTATACCAGAGGCTGCTAAGTTTGGTCACTCCCAGGCTGGGGCTAGATCCACCAGGACCACTGACCTCCCACCTTCAAGTCCAGCAAACCTGGGCACCAACCAGCATCAGCGCCACTGAGAGGAGAGGCCCGAGGCCAACCAGGGAACCTCAGGGGCGGAGCTGAAACACCCCTAACCCTGCTCAGGGCAGATCTCAGGTGGAACGCTGGGAGAGCCCAGACATCCCTGCAACCTTGGCCAATGGGGGACTTGAACCCCTAGGGCCAACTCCAGATGGGCCCCACTGCCCACTGCCCTGCTCAAGCCTGACCCCAGAGCACCTTCTTCATCACCCAAGTCCAGTCCATCCCAAGCCCACCCACTCCTCCTGCGCTCCAGCGGGGCCATCCGTCTCTCTCCATTCCCACTTCTCTCCCCACCCCCCAGCCTGGACACCCCCATCTGCCTCTGCCGCAGCTTCTGGGGCTCCAGGCCTCCCTCTCCAGCGGTCCCTGTAGTGCGGACACCGTGGAGCTTTCCAAAGCTAAATCTGAGCACACCACGCCCACACCAACCCTGCCCAGGGCTCCCTGGCACCCCCAGGATGAAGCCGGCCCTGCCTCCCTGCAGCCTTCAAGGCAGTGGCTCAGAGTTCCTGCCACCCCCGTAGACATGCAGGGTGGTCTGCACCCCCGGCCTCAGCACCCGCTGCTCCTGCTGTCCTGCCCCTCCACCCTCCCTGCCCACTCAACAGCTCCCACAGTGGCCACACTCCTTCCACTCCCCTCAGACTCTGCAGGACTCCTTGAAGGACGGACCAGGTCTCAACCATCTCCCCCTTGCCCCAAGGGCCAATCACTCACAAATGCCAGGTCCTCAGCAACCTGGGCACAGGAAAGCCTGGGGAAGGGCCCCACCTGACGACCCCACACAGCCAGCGACACGATGAAAACCCCCGCCCGCCATGTCTCGAAAACACAGACTCATAAAAAGGCAGTTTCCCAAGCGGAGGCTGGGGGACGGCCCCACATTCGGTGCTCGCTGGGAGCCAGGGACCTTGGCCCACGCAAGGCCACCGAGGCTCACGGGACCTCACCAGACCTCACCTGACCACCCCTGCAGCCCATTCTACAGAGGAGCCCACGGAGGCATGGCGGTGGCAATCACGAGGCTGTCCACGGCACACACGGCCTGTGGTTGGTGCACCCGGGCCCTTTGACAGACATGTGGGGCTGCGGAAATGGGGGCGGCTCCTTCCCTGAGCCCAGCCTTGCTGGTCCAGCACCTCCAACTTCAGAGCCCAGCCCCAGCCTCCGGCCCAGGCACCAAAAAAAAAGCTGCCTCTCCTCAGGCCCGAAGGGGCAGGCAGCAGAAAGCCTCGGGCCTGTCACCTGCCCCACAGCCTCTCGTGTCAAATGGTCTCGTCCGTCCGCAGGGCAGCCCCTGACCTAGCAGGCCACTGCTCAATCACGATAAATGCAAACAGCTTCTGTACTCCTGCTTCAATCTATAGCCTGGCTCTCCCTGCTTAACAGATGTTTCGTTTAAGCAGCTAAATTACCACAAAATACACCCAAAGAGATGACAGGCCAATTTCTCCCAAGGTTCATCTGCATGAGAAGGGAATGGTGTGTGAAAATTCTATCTTTTCCATTTTTGAAAAAAAAACAAATATATTACAGGTGCAAGTCACAGTATCTCAGGAGCCCGCGACGCCTCCTGCGGGGATGGGGGACACCGAGGTCTGGACCGGGAAGCCCTGGGTTCCACGACCACCATCGCTCCCCCCGGCAAATTCAGGCAGAGTCTATGTGCCCTCTGAGCCTCAGTCTCCAAAGCTTGCAGATGGAACAGTCTTAACTGCTGCTGCGAGGGGCTGTCAGGGGGCAGGGAAAGCCCTCTGGGGGCCAGGCCCACTCGGCCCCTCAGTGTTTAACTGATCATCATCTGGGTCGCCGCAGCAGCCCAGGAGCAGCTGCAAGCAGGCACCGTGGGACCAGTGACTCCACTGTGCCCCAGGAACCCGAGAGGCGGCCACATGTTCTAGGCCAATGACTCTCTAGCCTACAAACCGTCCTGGCCAGACCCACGGCCCACCCACACACAGAGGGGCAGCCCAGGAGCCGGCCCACCCCTCCCAGCAATGCCAGAGAAAGGCTGGGGGGCCCCCACCACTCCACTGGGGAGGCGAGTCATGACTGTGACACTGGCCTCCTGCCCAGGCCACCCATTTCACGCTGCAAAGGACAACCATGGCCAGCGTGTGGAGGCTGCTGACATGCCGGGCCAAGGCCGGTGCGGGAAGGAGCAGGGCAGGACAGGGGCCCCAGGAGCCGGTCCAGGGTGTGGGCTGAGCCAGTCATGAGTCCTCAGCTGTCAACAAAATCCAGAGCCTGGGGCCACCCGCAGCACCCGGGTCCTGACTCACGATGGGGAGGCAGCCAGGGCTTCCCCCAACAGAAAGGGCAACTCCTGGTCCAACGGCATCCCTACAGAGTGCACAGACCTCTGCAGGCAAAAAAGCCTCCAGGGACTGTGGATCCCCTTGGTCACTTCAAAGGGCAGGAGACAACCTTGAGAAAGTGGACAGCACGGCCCGGATTCACCAGAGACGCAGACAGGCACAGAAGAGGAGTCTTCCGCCCCAGGTCACACAGCGCAGATGCAGACCAAGCCCCGGTTCCTATCCCCAAAAGCCATTCTGAATCACCCATAGCCACACGCACCCACACACACATCGAAGTCCCGAGAATTCATGCTGCCAAGAAGTCGCCGCACAGATCAGCCACCCCATAAAACACACACATGACTGCTTCGAAAGGTGAGGTTTATGGCCCGGATTTATTGACTCGGTTATTCACTCCCAGATAAGGCATCTGTCCTCACGGGCACCCCCCTCGGCTCCCGCTAACTAAACAGTCAGGAATTGCTGGGTACCCGTCCGTCCGAGGCTTCTCTAAGAACATCTCCAGGCTGGCAGCCCAGGCGCCCCGATGCTGGGGCAGGGCAGGGGTCGGGGAGGTTCCAGGAACACACTGCATCATTAGCTAATGTAGAAAGATGGAGATTCACCCAAAGAAAACAGCAGAAAACCCAAGTCATCATTAAAAGCAGACATCGTCCCTGCCGCTGGCTCCTGCAGACACATGTAGCCAAGGGGCGGCCCGCCTCCTGCAAGCCTGAGCCGCCCTGAGAAACATCGCCTTAAGAAACAGCAGAAGAGGGAACTTATCACCCAGAGCACGGAGCACAGACAGCGGGAGTCGTCCGCAGGGCCTCCCTCAAGAGTCATCACACGTGCAGATCCGAAAGCAGCGGCGGCTTTTGCTAGTCACTCCAGCGAGGGGGACCTGACTGCAGACTCCTCCCACCCACTCCTAGAGGTACCAGGCAGAAATGATGGCCGCATTCTACAGATGAGGCAACCAAGGCCCAGGCATCATGCAAGTGGCCCAAGATCTCATGTGCCCACTGGACCCATCTTCCTTCTTCACTTCACCTGAGTTAGGCACTGGCTACTCGCACGATGAGGGGTCTCTCACAAGTCCGTGGAGAAGCTCCCTATCACCACCTTGAAGATGCCAAGGGAAGGGTGGGAGGCGGGCACTGCGGAAGCCGTTGCCTGGCTCACCAACCAGCCTCCCTCCTGCAGAGAGAAGGCAACAGTGAGGAATCCCCAGGGCGCCCTGCCTTGGTACCCTGAGTCAGCGGGCAGTGAAGACCCAGTGCCACAGAGGGCCCAAGGAAGGCCCATGGGCACAGGGGATCTGGACAAGCTCCCCTGTCTGCACACAGATGCAGAGACCTCAATGCCACCATCTGTCCAGCATCCGCCCCGCCTGAGTGAGCGCTTAGCACGCCCAGGGGGTCACCTCCCTGCATCCTCACACCCAGTCCGCGCAGGAAAACTGGTGCTGTACCATGAAACTCAGAGTTCAGAAATTTGTCAAAGTCCCACGACCACGAAAGAACAGGCTTCTGGTGTATGGTAACATCAGCCGCCCTCCCATGCCCCCCGGGCGGGACTGGAGAGTTCTCCTGTCACCCCGGCATCCTTATGCCGCTGGCCTCTGGCCCTGACCCTGGACGTGGGCCCTCCCCGGACGGCCATCTGCAAAGGGCAGCGGTACAGAAGACCACCCCCAGAGAGGAAGACGACCCAAAGAAGCCAGGGCGGACGAGCTGACAGCGCCCAACCCACGCACGCCCTACAGAGAAGGACGATGAGCTCACAATAGCACAACGCTCTCCCTGCCAATTCCAGTGATCAAAGTGGTGGGTGAGGAACCCCAGACACCCCGCACAAGGGTGACGCCCTCGCCCTTTGTCCCTGGGACATTGCCAGTGTGCGGCTGGTGAGACGCCTACCCACCCATCAACAGAAAGGACGCCTGCGTGTCCCTAAAGAGGAAGACGAAATGCGGGGCCCCCCCAGGCCTTGGGATAAGCATCGAATTCCCACTCAGCTGACTGCTGGGAAAGAACCACGGGGCAGAAGAACAACACGGCAATTCAGGAGGGAAATGAGGATGCGGAAGCAGGATCCAGCAGGTCAGAGTCCTGACCTCAGATCACCAGGCCAGGAAGGTGGAGGCTGGGGTGTTGTGAACCTGTTCCAGAACGTTCCCTTCACGCTCACCTGGTGCACTCCGATCGCCGTGCAGGGCTCAGCTAAAAGGCCACTTCCTCCAGGAAGCCCCAGACCCTGCCCCACCCAGGCAGAAATGATGGCCCCATTCTACAGATGAGGCAGCCAAGGCCCAGGCATCATGCAAGTGGCCCAAGATCTCATGTGCCCACTGGACCCATCTTCCTTCTTCACTTCACCTGAGTTAGGCACTGGCTACTCGCACGATGAGGGGTCTCTCACAAGTCCGTGGAGAAGCTCCCCATCACCACCTTGAAGATGCCAAGGGAAGGGTGGGAGGCGGAGGAGGCGGGCACTGGGGAAGCCTGTGGAAGGATGACCCTGGATGACCTGGGCCCAGCGCCTCCTCACACTCCCTCTGCACTGCCCCTGCGGTATCTGCCTGTGTCCTCCTGGGCCGTGAGCAGGGCTGCCTGTCTGCCCAGAGCCAGGCACAGGCTAGGGGTCAGTAAACACTTGCTGGGTAGGTGAATACCCAGGCCCACTGCAACCCCGGCTCCCTTGCACAAGGGCCTAGACAGGGAGGTGGCCCCAGAATGGCCCACAGTGCCCCTCCAACCTCCAGCCTCCCCTTAAGGCAGCCACTTGCCAGATGGGAGTGAACGTCCGGGGAGGTGACCAGGGCACAGGGCAGCAGTGGTCACATCGGCAGCGGCCTCCATGTGCTGCCTGCTTTTGCGCTAGGCTAAGCACACACCTGCACCCCATGTCGGGTATGACCACTCCACATCCACCTGGAGGACAGGGAGTGCACCACCTCCCTACTGTGTAAATGGGTAAACTGAGGCTCAGAAAGGTTGAGCAAGTTGCCCAAGGGCAAACATGAGCAAGCTACAGTTTCCGGGCTGGACTTGGAAACAGCTCCCTTAACATGGTCCTCTTCCTCACTGTGCCATTCACCCACTCAGAAAATCCACACACTCCCTGTACCTTGTGCCCTGCGCCCAGCACTGCGCTGTGGACAGACAGGTCACACCCTGCACCCAGCACTGCGCTGTGGACAGACAGATCACACCCTGCGCCCAGCACTGCGCCACAGACAGACAGGTCACGCCCTGCGCCCAGCACTGCGCCATGGACAGACAGGTCACGCCCTGCACCCAGCACTGCGCCCAGCACTGCACCGTGGACAGACAGGTCAGCACACAAGGCTTCTGCTTCCAGGACTTCCAGACAGGACACTCACTTTTCTGACTGGCCCCCGAAGTCTTCCAAGAACCTCCAGGCTCTCAGGCCAACAGTTTCCCTCAAGGTCTGTACCTTGTGGTACCGTGGGGAGCAGGCCTCACCCACCCTCCTGCAAGGCGTTCGTTGTGATTCATGCCCCTGACAGAACCCAGCGTCTGTCATGGCCCAGAGCGGGTGTGATCCACCTCAAGGCCCTTTTTCCAGCCTTTTCCTGCTGACGCCAACCAAGGCAGGTGAAAGCACCAACAGGCCGTTCCACAGAATGAAGGTAATGAAGGTCTCGTTTCATCAACTCCTACCCCGAGGCAGAACCCATCCCCTTACTAGGAGCGGCGGGCACCCCAACCTGCCCCAGCAACCCTCCATGTCCATGGCCTCCCTCACCAGGAGCCAGGAGGGCTGGATACAAACCCACATCCTCGCTCAGCGCTCAGTGGGCCAAGCCTGTCGCCCACAGCGGCAACCTGCTGGGTCAATGTTATCTGCCTCTCTCCTTCCCTACCCAGCCTCCCACACTTGGCTCACCTCCCATCTCAGGGTCTGTTTCTGGGGGACGCAGCCTCAGAGCCTTACAAAACAGGATTAAATAAAACCTGTCAACCCTGGGCAAAGACTGTCACTCACATGAAACCCTCAACTCTGTCGCCCAGGCTGGAGTGCAGCGGCGCGATCTCTGCTCACTGCAAGCTCCGCCTCTCCTGGCCTCACCCTCGATGGAGGAGGAGACAGTGAGAGCCTAGACTGGAGCCCGAGTAAGGAGATGGGCTCTGCCTCCGGGTGGGAGTTGATGAAATGAGACCTTCATTCCCCACAAGGGAGAGGCTATGTTAATTGCGGTAAAGTACACATAACACAAACCTTACTGTTAGTGACATTTAGTGTAATACATTCACAATACCACGAACCCTCCACGCTATGGAGTTGCAGAACTTTTTCACGCCCCCAAACAGACCCCCACGCCCGTGGGCACTCTCCCCAGCGCCTTCTCCCGGCAGCCACGCCATCTGCTTTCTGTTCTGCGACAGGAGCTGCTATTCTGGACATTTTAAAGGAATCACACAGGACTTGTCTTTCAGGCCTGGCTTCCTCCCCTTAGCATCACGTTTTCCAGGTTCATCCACATATATTCCACTGCGTGGATGGACTCCGAGTGTATGCCCCACTCATCCACTGAGGAAGCCATTCTTTTTATCCCCATCCTACAGAGAAGGAAACTGAGGCTCCAGGAAGGTCAAGCTCAAAAACACACAGTGTCAGCAGCTCCAGGACTCCAACCCTATGTCCTAACCACACTGCGCTGTGCCTGGACACCCCAGGGATGAAGGGTGTGCCTCTCCTACAGCCAGGGACTCCGGCCAGAGGGGAGCGACAGTGCAGTGAGACTGAGGGGCCGGGAGTCGCGGAGCCCAGCCGGCCCAGCTCTAGGCCCGGGCCACGCCCAGCTGCCCTGCCCCAAGCCTGTCTCCTTCCAGCTCTGGAATGAAAACAGATAAAACCAAGAGGGACTTCAGGCAGAGTGAGGCCCCGCAGCATCCCACGAGGACCTCCGGCATCCAATGGGTGCCTGCTGTCCATCTGAGGAGCAGCCCAGCCGTTGTACATGGAACAGCTCAGATCTGAAGGGGATCTTGGCTTTCACCAAAATGACTGTGGGATCGTTTCTCTCTCCTGTCCCAGCAGAAAGATGAGCTGGGACCTGGGGGAGGGAGGCACAGATGGCCCAGTCACAGGGGGCAGGAGGGTCTCAGGATGTGGCGCTCATGAGCATGAGGGACCAGAACCTTCCGCCACCCCAGGGGTCCTGGGACACAGAATGTTGCTAGACAAGGATTGCCTAGGCACCTTGTGCACCGGGGACACGTGGCAACGGCCCTGGGGCCAGTCACCCTCCATGCATGACAGCTGTCACTCACCCAGGCAAATGACATGACAGGCGGTCCATCTCCATCCATGACAGCTGTCACTCACCCAGCACCTCTCGTTCCTGACAACAGTCGGAGGTGGGACACTGGAGCCGCAGGCAAGTGTCCAGAGCTCACCCCTCAACACGCAGCCTGCAGCCTCTGCCGGACGCCAACCACAGACACACCGGAGGACAGAATAAGGCAGAAAAACCAAAACATAGGCCTCAAACCTGGGGGAGTAGCCAAGGTCAAGGGGGCAGCGCCTGAGTCAGGAAGGCCACGCCAAGTCCAGGTGGCTCAGTGCCTCGGGCCTCTGCCCCTCAGCTGGCAAAGGGGATGGACTGTCCACCTGCCCTGGGGCACGCAGCTCCCACGCCCCCTGCCTCTGGAGATGTCCTACGTGTATGAGACAAACGTGACAATCCAAGAAATGTAGCTGAAAACTGGACGTGTGTCCAAACCCAGGGGCGGGGAGGTACACGGCATTCGAGGGTGAGGCCAGGAGAGGCAGGGCTGGGTAGGGCTGGAGAAACTGCCCTCCCTGCCAGAGGATGCTGGTCCCAGGGTCCCCTAGGAGGATCGCACTGCCACCTCCTCCACTGGGGGGTTGGGGGACCCCCTCCTACTCCAGCCATTGCAGAAAGGATACCCCTGTGGAAGGATGACCCTGGAGGCAGCCAACACAGCATTTTTTAAAGTCCCTGACAACAGATGACAGACAGGCACCCCCTCCCTACCCCATGCGGATTTCCAAGAACACAGGGCTCGGAGGCCTTGAGGAAACTTGGAGACAGGCTCCTCAATCCCAGGAAGGCCATGGGCGACAAGCACCTGGTGGGGAACGGAAACATACCGTGTTTTCGCGCTGCCTTTGAAACCAAAAGTACAAAACGAATCAACAGAAATATTGATGACTTCAAGGCCAAGCTGGCCCAGGGGGACAAGGAGTGGGTCTGTTAAAATGATTTTTCTTCATCCTTATACAAACTCTTTAAAGACTGACAAATAGCCGGGCACGGTGGCTCACGCCTGTAATCCCAGCACTGTGGGAGGCCGAGGCGAGGCGGATCCTGGAGTCAGGAGGTCAGAAACCATCCTGGCTAACAATTGAAACCAGTCTCTACCTAAAAATACAAAAAATTAGCCGAGTAGCGGTGGCTCATGCCTGTAATCCCAGCAGCACTGTGGGAGGCCAGTAGGCGGATCACAAGGTCAGGAGATGAGACCATCCCACCGGCTAACATGGTGAAACCCTGTCTCTACTAAAAATACAAAAGAATTAGCCAGGCATGGTGGCGGGCACCTGTAGTCCCAGCTACTCGGGAGGCTATGAGGGCAGGAGAATGGCGTAAACCAGGAGGCCGGGAGCTTGCAGTGAGCGAGATCGGCGCTCACTACACTCCAGCCCGGGCGACAGAGCGAGACTCCGTCTCAAAAAAGAAAAAAAGACTGACAAATGAACCCCACAAAACAGAAACACGTGTTTCTAGCAGCATCAGGATTGCAAAACCTGCAGCTGCCACGCGCCGGGAGACCTAAGGGGCACGGCCGCTCAGTCTGGCCCGAAATTCAAGCTCCCACTGCCCAGACCATCCCCTCTGCGACCCTGTATTTGTTATTCTTGTTTATCTTTTGGATTCAGAAGCCAAACAGTGTCTGCAGCGCCAGGCAAAGAGTCCTTCAGAGCACAAAGCTTCAGGGGACCAAAAACCGGGCACCTGAGCATGGGGCTTGCCCCGGTGAAGGGGGCTCATCAGAGCTGATGGGGGCAGGGTGGGGGAGTTTGCTGGGTTTAGGGTCTCCTCCAGCCAGCTCCTGACCCCAGTGTCTGCAGGTCTGCAGGTCCCGGAGCGCCCACCCCAGAGGTGTCAAGTGAGCATGTGGGGGGGGGGCACCAAGGCTTCAGAAGAGCTTCCGTGCCAGGGGTGGGGGCGTCAGAGAGGTGAGCTCATGGCTCCACCCTGCAGGGGTGGGGGGACATGTCAGCCGAGCACTTCCCACTTGCCAGGCACCAGGCTGAGGGCCACGTCCTCAGCCAACCCCTGGGAGGGGCTCCTAAAATAGCCCCTTTGACAGAGGAGGATACAGGGCCCAGAGAGGCGCCATGGGACAGCCACGAGGTGCCGAGGCAGGATCTGAAAGCGGGTGTCGGAGGCTCAACGCTGTGCCGTCTCCACCCTAGGAATGTGTCGGCCACCCAATGCCCAAACACACACGAGGCCAGGCCCGGAGATGGGTCCCCAGGCAGGGGCTGCATAAGGACAGCTGGGCTCCCAGGGCAGCAGGAAGGAGCGGACGCCGCAGCCATCCGGAACTCAGACAAAGGATGTTGACAGGGCAGGAGGATGAGCCAAAGGAGACTTCCTGCAGCAGAGACGCAGAGCCCGGAGCCATGGCCACCGGCGGGACAGGCAGCCTGGCACTGACCCGGGCCCAGGCACGCCTCCGGCCATGTTCCAGAGCCCCACCACTGACCTGTGGCCCACGAGGACCTCCTGCTGTCAGCCTGCTGACTTTGTCAGGGCCTCACGCTCCCCAGCAGGCCCCAGCTGAACTCACTCAGCTGAAACAGCATTCGGGGAGCACAGGTGCTAGAGGTGAGGGGAAGGCGGCGCCAGCTGCACACACCACCGCCTTGCCACCTCGTCAGGGAGCCTGCCGGAGTCACCTGAAGGCGGCCCTGCCTCCTGCCTGCCTTCTCTCTCATCTGAAAGTACCATCTTCCTTTCTCTGTTCATCCTTATTCTGCCCCTTCCAAAAAGCCAGCAACACAAGCACAGGGCTTCTTCCTCTGCTGCCCAATGCCACAAGCTGGTGCGTGGCAAGCAGAGTGGGGTGGAGGACAGCTGGGCCGCCGGCCACCCGGGAGCAGGAGGAGCAGGAGGCCGGGAGCTGTGTGGCCAGAGGGCAGAGCCAGTCAGCCCTGGGGCCATCTCTGGCCTCAGGCACCTGGTTCTCTGTCTCCCAACCTCCCACCAACCCAATGGGCCGTTTTGCTGGTGGAGGGGGGTGCTCCAGAGGCAAATGGTGCTCCAGAGGCAAGAGACCTGCACGGGCTGGCACGAGGCCTCGGCCCCCACACAGCTGCGTGATCTCAGACTGGTCCATCACCTGTCCCCTCCTTCATCCATTAACCAGGGCAGAGCGGCCCCCACCTGGTGCTGCGCAGGGTCTTCCGAGGACCAGGGGAGGTGCCAGTGCTGGTCCTGAAACAAACCCATCCAGAATAGAGAAAGGGCGTGTGTCAGGGCAGAGGGGCCCTGGCAGCAAGATCTTTCCCCAGGACACTAGGGTGCTGCCCCCAACTCTGACACCACAGAGGCTGATCACCACCCAGCTGCCCTGCCAGCCATAGGGCACGCCCACCTCTCTGGAACCTTCTATCACGCATCTCCCTGGGTCTCAGACTCATCACTGCTGCAGGGAAACACCATCCCCTGCAAGGCGGAGGGAAGGACACCAAGCAGGTGGCCCGGTGCCAGCCAGGTCGAGCTCTGCAGTGAGCGGCGGCTGCTGCCTTATGTGTCTAATCATCAGAGCTGCTGGCATGCAGCGTCCTCTGTCCCAACTGCTGCTGGAACATGGATTTCAGAAATCGCAACACCCCTTCCAGCAATGATCCAGGACGAAGCAGTGCGGCGGCACCTGCAGCCTGTGGCCACACAGAGCCCTCTCTGCAGAACAACCACCTGTCTCCAACCCTTAGCTACCAAGAGCCATCTACTTTTCAGAGCATCTCAAGTACCACCTCCTTCAGGAAGCTTTCCACCATCACCCTGCCCCCAGGGATCTAAATACCGCATTTGCTGAGGACTGGCACAGGCTGCTGTTGACCCTGCCAACGGCAAAGCCTGCATGTGCCCCGCCTTCTACCCAGTCCAACCCAGGAGGCCCTGGGGAGAAGCAGGAGATGGGGTGAGGCCCCTTCTTCAGCGTCCCACATCGCCGGCAGGTTCCTCCTCACCCATGGTCCTCATGTGACTATTAACAGCTCCCTTCCCCATCTCAGACTTAGGTGTTGCAGGACCATCTGGCTCACCTGATTCTGCTTGCCCCAGAATGCCTCCTTCTGCAGACAGGCGCTGGTGACCACGACCACACCCCACTACACCAGTGCAGTGTCCAGGTGCCCCCAGCAGCGTGCCCAGGGCTTCAGCTTCCACTTGGCAGCCAGAGGGGAGGGGAGGAGAGGTGGGTGGTAAGGCAGCAGCCCCAGGAGGAGAGCCGCTCCCTCAGGCTGCCTGCTGCACCCAGCTCTGATGCTGAGGGAGGACAGGCAGCGGGCGAGGGCCGGTGCCCTTCACTGGGAGTGAGCCGCCAGGCTCGGGGTGAGGGTGCCATGTCCTGAGGCTCAGTGGGGCCTGCCGTGGGGTAGAAACTGTGCTGGGTGCCAGGCACACACTTTCTGCATCAAATCTTTCCAAGAGTCTGCAAGGTGGCCACGGTCATCCCATTTCAGACGAGGCTGAGCTCGAGGGACACGGCCACCATTAAGATGCTAAGTGTGGCCGGGCACGGTGGCTCAAGCCTGTAATCCCAGCACTTTGGGAGGCCGAGACAGGCGGATCACGAGGTCAGGAGATCGAGACCATCCTGGCTAACACGGTGAAACCCCGTCTCTACTAAAAAATACAAAAAACTAGCTGGGCGAGGTGGCGGGCGCCTGTAGTCCCAGCTACTCGGGAGGCTGAGGCAGGAGAATGGCGTAAACCCAGGAGGCGGAGCTTGCAATGAGCTGGGATCTGGCCACTGCACTCCAGCCCGGGCTACAGAGCAAGACTCCGTCTCAAAAAAAAAAAAAAAAAAGACGCTAAGTGTGGCCGAGCAGGCCAGTGTGGTCCCCACTGCCGCCCCTGCGGGCCACTCATCGTGTCTCCAAGCACTTCCAGTGATCTCTTTCTGGCAGTGTCATTCCAGACATGAGGAGCCCGGCCTCCATCAGGAAAATGGGGCTGAGAGCTAAGTCCCCTCTAGACTGCCCAAGGGTGGGGGCTGGGGTCATGGAGGCGCTCAGTCCGCTTCCCGGCACAACAAGGGCCTGGGAGAAAGCTCCGCTCTTAATGATCGCTTCCTGTTTGACCAGCCCCTGCCAAAAGCTTTAGATACAAATGGAACAGTAAACACAACAAACGGTGCGACCTGGAAGGGGAAAGTCCGGGAGACCAAGAGCCCTTGTCAGGGGGCCCGAGCAGGCCTGGGGGGCAGGAAAGGTTTCCCAGGACAGGCCTCTAAGCAGACGGCAGCAGTGAGCCAGGCAAGAGGGTTCCCCTTCAGGAAACTGCAGGGGAAAGGCCCTGAACTGGGAGGCACAGGAAGGCAGTCAGCGTGCCTGAAGCTGGGGCACGGAAGGCCAGGGAGACTCGGTGGGGGTGACATTAGGCAGGGGGGATGCCTCCAGGGTGGCAGCGCCAAACCATGCGTGGCTGCAGCACGCGTGGCCGCAGACGAGGCTGGTGGGGCAGGAGGCCGAAAGAGGGGCACGTGGGATAGGGTGCGGCAGACCAGGCTGGCAGGGCAGGAGACGGCAAGAGGGGACCTAGGACAGGGTGTGGCAGACTTTGGCTGGCGGGGCAGGAGGCCGAAAGAGGGGACCTAGGACTGGGCGCGGCAGACTCTGGCCCACGAGGCAGGAGGCCACAGGAGGGGCACCTAGGACAGGGCGTAGCAGACTCTGGCTGCCGTCTGGTTTTAGAGGGCCCGCCGCCTGGTTTTGGAGGGCCCACTGCCTGATTTTGTACATCCTGCAAGCCAAGAAAGGTTTTTATGTTTTTTTTTTTTTTTTTTTTTTTTGTGAGACGGAGTCTCGCTCTGTCGCCCAGGCTGGAGTGCAGTGGCCGGATCTCAGCTCACTGCAAGCTCCGCCTCCCGGGTTCACGCCATTCTCCTGCCTCAGCCTCCAGAGTAGCTGGGACTACAGGCGCCCGCCTGTTTTTTGTATTTTTTAGTAGAGACGGGGTTTCACCGGGTTAGCCAGGATGGTCTCGATCTCCTGACCTTGTGATCCGCCCGTCTCGGCCTCCCAAAGTGCTGGGATTACAGGCTTGAGCCACCGCGCCCGGCCGGTTTTTATGTTTTTGTTGTATTTTTTGTTTGTTTGTTTTTGAGATGGAGTCTTGCTCTGTCCCCCAGGCTGGAATGCAGTGGCGCGATCTCCGCTCACTGCCAGCTCTGCCTCCCGGGTTCACGCCATTCTCCTGCCTCAGCCTCCCAAGTAGCTGGGACTACAGGTGCCTGCCACCACGCCTGGCTAATTTTTTGTATTTTTTTTAGTAGAGACAGGGTTTCACCGTGTTGGCCAGGATGGTCTCGATCTCCTGACCTCGTGATGCGCCCGCCTCGGCCTCCCAAAGTGCTGGGATTACAGGTGTGAGCCACCGTGCCCGGCCAAGGTTTTTATGTTTTTAAATGGTTGAGCAGGTTGGTGGGGGAAGCATAAGAATAATATTTCATGATATGTGAAAATGATATACATTTCAAATTTCATTCTACAAAAATAAATTTCATGGGAGCATCGCCACACTCCTCCGTTTACAGACTACCCAGGGCTGCTGTCGTGCTGCAAGGGCAGACCTGCTTAGTCTGGCTCACAAAACCTAAAATATTTACCATCCAGCCCTGCACATGGTAACATCTGTCGCCGCCTGCTCTAGGAGAGGGACGGCAATGGCTGGGCTGGGACACCGGGAGAGACCTCCGCCTGCTTTAGGAAAGAGACGGCAGTGGCCAGGCTGGGACGCCGGGAGAGAAGAAGGTGACTTCAGGGGCAGTCAGGACGGAGGCCTGCTGGGGCCTCAGCTGGGGGCTCAGGTCTGGGCATCTGCGTAAAGCCAGGGTCTTCCACACCGGCCCCACCGGATTGCCAACGCTGTCCCTGTCCTGGGAATCCCACCCCTCAAACTGGGAAGCCACAGCCCACAGACATGGCCTGGACACAGGGACGAACATGTGTCCTCACAAGTCACCTCAAAAGAGGGCACCACGCTGCCCACCACCCAGGCCAGAACCCAGTGTCCTTCCAGGAAGGCCAGAAAGATTTCCTCCAGGGAGGAGACATCCTCATGACCTGGGCCTCAGAGCAAGAAAAGGCTCCACAGAGGCACGGGGGTGGGCCGGACGCTCACCCACGCCAGACCCCCAACAAGGTCCTGCCTCCAGAAGCCCACCGCCCTGACGCCAGGGCCCCGACCCATCTCCAAGGCCCAAACCGCAGGCAGATGCAGGTCACTCTCACAGCGGCCTCCACACCTCACACCCAGCACTCCTCCCGGTCTCATCCTGCCCCACACCAAAGCCAGGGTTTTTGCAATCGCAACACTCGGCAGAAATCTCTTATCTTCGCCAATGCCAGGTTTTGCCCTCCTTGCGGCCTGGGGTCCTTCCTGCTGACCCCAGGCCTGAGCCTGGGATCCTGCTCAACATAGCCTTCAAGTCCCACTCCCGGTGAGTCCCTGTCACTAACAGCCAGGGCTCCCACCCCACCCCACCCCACGCTCCCGGGCTCCTGCCCAACGGGAATGCCAGTGCTCGCAACATGAATGTTTCTCACCTTCATTTTCATTACTGTCCCTCCAAGGAGACTTTTCAGATACTTTTCCTAATCTCCCTCCCTGCATGAAATTTTAATACTGCAGATGCACTGTTTCTGTGGGTTTTTTGTTTTGTTTTGTTTGAGACGGAGTCTCGCTCTGTCGCCCAGGCTGGAGTGCAGTGGCGCGATCTCGGCTCACTGCAAGCTCCGCCTCCCGGGTTCACGCCATTCTCCTGCCTCAGCCTCCCGAGTAGCTGGGACTACAGGCGCCTGCCACCTCGCCTGGCTAGTTTTTTATATTTTTTAGTAGAGAGGGGGTTTTACCGTGTTAGCCAGGACGGTCTCGATCTCCTGACCTCGTGATCCACCCGTCTCAGCCTCCCAAAGTGCTGGAATTACAGGCGTGAGCCACTGTGCCCGGCCTGTTTTGTTTTTTCTTTTGAGACGGAGTCTCGCTCTGTCACCCAGGCTGGAGTACGATGGCGTGATCTCGGCTCACTGCAACCTCCGCCTCCCAGGTTCAAGCGATTCTCCTGCCTCAGTCTCCCAAGTAGCTGGAATTACAAGTGTGCACCACCACATCCGGCTAATTTTTTGTATTGTTAGTACAGACAGGGGTTTCACCATGTTGGCCAGGCTGGTCTCAAACTCCTGACCTCAGGTGATCTGCCTGCCTCGGCCTCCCAAACTGCTGGGATTACAGGTGTGAGCCACTGTGCCCGGCCTGTCTCTGTGTTTTGTGTGGCATGCACATCTGTAGTTTATTCACGAAAATAAGATTTCTTCTGACTGCAGTGGCTCATGCCTGTAATCCCAACACTTTGGGAAGTCAAGGCATGAGGATTGCTTGAGCCCAGGAGTTCAAGACCAGCCTGGGCAACATGCAAGCTCTCATCTCTACAAGAAATTAAAACATTAGCTGGGCGTGGTGGCACACACCTGTAGTCCCAGCTACTTGGGAGACTGTAGTGAGAGGATTCCTTGAGCCCAGGAGTTTGAGGCTGCAGTGAGTCATGATCACACCACTGCTCTTCAGACTGGGCAACAGAATGAGACCTTGTCTCTAAAAAAATCCATAAGAATAATATTTCTTCATCCCCAAAGATTTGATTTTCACCCCCTCAAAAGCAGTAATGCCCCTGTTGAAAATGCAGAGGTTATCAGCATGGCCAATGTGGCGAAACCTCATCTCTCCTAAAAATACAAACATTAGCCAGACGTGGTGGCACAAGCCTGTAGTCCCAGCTACTCAGGAAGCTGAGGTGCTATAATTACTCGAACATGGCCGGCAAAGGTTGCAGTGAGCCAAGTTTGTGCCACTCATTTCAGCGTGAGGGACAAAGGGAGGCCCTGTCTCAAAAAAAAAAATAGCATAGGTTAAGTAAAATATATTATTATAATTAGTGCTACACATTTCTTTTTGCTTTTTTATTGCAACCACCAAAATTCTGAAAATATAGATGTGGGTTACGTTATATTTCTATCTGGCAGCACTAATATAGACAGAAAACAAATACACATGTCAACATGTGTAGACATATATGGATACAGAGACACATACATAAATGAATACACACACACACATACACCAATTCCCCAGCTGTGAACACTGAGAGGGCCTGGAAGCGGGGAAACCCCAGCAGCACTGAGCACACCTCATCCAACCTTGCCTTCTTTTTTTTTTGCGAGGTGGGGGGAGTTGGATTTTTTTTTTTTTGGAGATGGAGTCTCATTCTGTCACCCAGGCTGAAGTGCAGTGGCGCGATCTCCACTCACTGCAACCTCCACCTCCCGGTTCAAGCGATTCTCCTGCCTCAGCCTCCCAAGTAGCTGGAACTACAGGCGACTGCCACCATGCCCGGCTAATTTTTGCATTTTTAGTAGAGACGGGGTTTCACCACGTTGGCCAGGCTGGTCTCAAACTCCTCATCTCAAATGATCTGCCCGCCTCCGCCTCCCAAAGTGCTGGGACTGCAGGAATGAGCCACCATGCCCAGCCCTGATCTTGCCTTCTAAATACCCCTCTCCACTACCAAGGAACCAGAGCTCCTTGGACAAACAGCTGGTTCCTAAGCTGGGACGATGGAAATGCAAAGTGAGCCTGGAACATCTTGTGCCAGGAAGTCAGGCACGGTATTCACATGTCCTCTGCACTCGAAGAATGATGAGGACGAATCAAAAGACACAGGGAAGCAAAAGCCGGTGTAACACGGTTCTCACTGGCCAAACCTGAGACTGTGTGAGCATCAACATAAATAATGATGGTAACAGGTTATATGTATGGAATAAAATAGGAAACCATAACTCAAACTGGAAACACGGCAGGAAGGGACAGAATGAGGGAGGGAGAGAAGAAAAAGAAAAGCAGAGATGGATGAGAAGAAAAGGAAGAAGAAAAGAATGAGAGAGATGAGCAGAGAAGGATAAGAGAGGAAGGAAAGGAGGGAGAAAAGGAGAAGCAAATAGCAAGATATTTATATTGACTCAAAGTATCTTCTTTAAGTATGTGTTAAGGGCAAAGGGAAGCAAAGTAACTTTGCAGTGAAATCAAGCAAACTCCACCTTAACAGAGTAATTAAACACAACATCACCCGCAATGGGGCACATCCAAGCCTCGTGCCAACTGCTAGGAGGAAGCAGGAAGGATGCAGCACGGAGGCTGAGCTAGGCCCCTACAGGTGCATGGCCTGACCCTGCTGATGGGGGAACATTCTATAACCAAAGGAGGCTGTAACCTTCCAAAGAGTCAAGGTCATGAACATCAAAGAAAGGCTGAGGAACGGGCCCAGGTTGACAGAGGGGGACACAGCCACCGGCAGCCCAGGGCCCTGAGGCTGTTCTATGCCGTGAAGGGCATTTGCTGGGACAATTGTGGAGAAGCAGACGGGTCACGGATTGCTGCTGCTGGCTGGATGGGGACGGCGGTGCTGTGGTTACAGAGGAGCATGACCTTGTTTGTAGGAAACACACTGATGCATTTGGGGTGCGGGGCATTGAGCCCCATACTTCCCCTCAAATGGTTCAAGTTACCTGTGCTGTACTTGTAACTTTTCTACGACTGAGATATTTTCAAATTTTTTTGGAAAATACAATCTATCCCCTAAAAAAGAAAAGACGTCCCTGTCTGCCTCATAGCCAGCATTCCCTCCCCTGCTCCTGGCAGCCCTGTGTTTTGGACCCCGGCTACACCAGCCAGGCCCCTTCTGCTGCCACGGGGAGCCCTTCCGGTATTTCCCTGTCGCTTTTCAGTTACAGAGCTCCTCATCAACATCCACCGGGGCCCTTGCGCGACGAGAAGCCTCACGAGAGCGGGGACAGCCCCGGCCTGTTCTCCTCCCTCCCCTCACAGGCACAAAGCCCGCGTGGCATGCGGCAGGGTTTTATTATTTATTTATTTATTATTGAATTATATATTATTTATTTATTTATTTATTATTCCTCGAATGAAGGCGCAAGGTTCTGAGGGACCCAGAGAGGAGCAAGCCCAGCCATGGCCCTGCCTTGGAGGGGCTCAGACCTGGAAGGGGGGCAGCCACACAAAGGCGGTCCAGACACACTCGGTCCCTCGTTACACTCTCCAGCTGTCCAGCTGCTGAGTGTTGCAGAACGAGCAGCAAGGGTACTGTGTAATGAAGCAAAAAGCGGACAGGACGAGGCCAGAGAGACCCCAGAACAGTGAAGGAGTGAGACGGAGGTTCGAAGCGCGTGCAGGACAGGGTGGGAAGAGGGTGAAACCCAAGGAGGCTGCCAAGGGGAGGCAGCCCCGATACCAGCTCCTACAGGAAGAACCAGGCTAGAAGGAGAGAAGGTCTTCCAGCAAGCGCACAGCTCATGATGGCACACATCAAAAAGTCCCTGGAGGGGGATGCCAAAAACATCGCCAGGCTGGCGTGTCTGAGAAGAGGCAGGGAGCACAGGGAGTTGAGGCGGAGGTTGGGGACAGACTCTGGCAGGCCCGGGGCCAAGCCTTTGCGTGGTGTTCCAGCAATGGCTGCCTGATCTGTTTTACGGGGAAGAGGCCACCAGGGCAATGTGGGCAAGTCAGAGGCTGGGCGGGTGGTGCCCTAAGGGTGCAATCTGCAGATGCTGGCACAGGCAACCTCGGGACCTCCCAATCGAAGCTGTTCCAGACATACCCAGTCTCTTGTTAGGGTCAGCAGATTGTGGTCATACCCAATTAGTTTAATTAAACCCATGGGGCTTCCAGGCACTTTGGATAAAAAATAAAATAAAATAAAGTAGATCCTGCCAGCTGCAGAAGAAATGACCAGGTGGGCAACTGGGATCTCTGTGACCACCTCCTAGCAGCCGGTTCTGCGCACAGCAGGTGCTGCATAAATGCACACTGCTATGATGATCCATTAGGGCAAATAACCCAGCCTAGATTAAACTCAAAGTGGGAGGGGCGCTCCAAGTCCTCTGAAAATAGGATGTCACCATGAGAAGCCAGGGGCAATTCTGGAAGGAGAGAACATCATAGAGGCCTCCGGGCTAGACGGCCCCATATGCCATGACTGGCAGGGAGGTGGGAGACTCCCCAGCACGTGCCCTCGAGGGGCCCTGCAACTCACTAGCCAGGGATCACAGGCACCCACCCCCCATCCCAGCCACCCCTTGAAAACAGACACACACCATGACAACCGAAGAACGAGGCCAGGGACATCTCTCAGAAAGTCCGCAAGACAGCAAGCCAGCTTAGGAAGGTCTGCAGTCATCATTTATTTAAACAGTCTTGGGAGGGAGACTGCAATCCCTATGTTGGTTTTGCCACTTACCGATCTGGGCAGGAGGGGTGGCGTGGTGAGGAGTCACTCAAGCTCTCCGAACCTTGACGGCCTCACCTATTAAACACAGGTGGCAACCCCCACCTAAGGTTGTGCTTAGGCCACAGCAGAGCAGGTAAGAAAGGGCAGATGTGATTTTTCTATGACCCAACCACCAAGGGTGGAGATGACCTCTTCCCTCCCATCCCCACCCCTTAAGAAATATGAGTTTCAGCCAGGCGCGGGGGCTCACGTCTGTAATCCCAGCACTTTGGGAGGCTGAGGTGAGCAGATCATGAGGTCAGGAGTTCGAGATCAGCCTGGCCAACACAGTGAAACTCCATCTCTACTAAAAATACAAAAAATAGCTGGGCATGGGTGGGGCGCCGTGGCTCACGCCTGTAATCCCAACACTTTGGGAGGCCGAGGCGGGCGGATCACAAGGTCAGGAGTTCAAGATCTGTCTGGCCAACATAGTGAAATGTCGTCTCTACTAAAAATACAAAAAATAGCTGGGTGTGGGCCGGGCACGGTGGCTCACGTCTGTAATCCCAACACTTTGGGAGGCCGAGGCAGGTGGATCACGAGGTCAGGAGTTCGAGACCAGCCTGGCCAACATGGTGAAACCCCATCTCTACCAAAAATACAAAATTAGCTGAGTGAGGTGGCACATGCCTGTAATCCCAACACTTTGGGAAGCCGACGTGGGTGGATCACCTGAGGTCGGAAGTTCGAGACCAGCCTGACCAACATAGAGAAACCCCATCTCTACCAAAAATACAAAATTAGCTGAGTGAGGTGGCACATGCCTGTAATCCCAGCTACTCAGGAGGCTGACACAGAAGAATCACTTGAACCTGGGAGGCGGAGATTGTGGTGAGCTGAGATAGCGCCATTGCATTCCAGCCTGGGCAACAAGAGCGAAACTCCGTCTCAAAAAAATATATATATATACAAAAAATTAGCCAAGCATGGTGGCAGGCGCCTGTAATCCCAGCTACTCAGGAGGCTGAAGCAGGAGAATTGCTTGAATCCGAGGTGGAGGTTGCAGTGAGCTGAGACTGCGCCACTGCACGCCTGCCTGGTCAACAGAGCGAGACTCCATTTCTAATAATAATAATAATAATAGCTGGGCATGGTGGCACGTGCCTGCAGTCCCAGCTACTCAGGAGGCTGAGGCAAGAGAATCACTTGAACCCAGGAGGTGGAGGTTGTAGTGAGCCGACATTGCACCACTGCACTCCAGCCTGGGCGACAGAGCAAGACTTCATCTCCAAAAAGAAAAAAAAAAAAAAGTGAGTTTCCCAGATAACAAACACCAGCCATACAGAGAAATGAAGTCCCTCTCCCAGCTCCTGTGTGTAGCCAGATGCAGTAAAGGGGTTTCTCCACGTGTGAACATACAGATGGGGCCGTCATAGCCAATGTGAGGGTTAAGGGAGCACCTGCAGCCATCCCTGTGCAGGCAACAGCCGTACAAAGGTGGCCCACCCTCCACGGGACAGAGGAGTGGAGGGCAAGGTCAGCCTCAGCTACACGGGGCCATACATGCCAGTGTCCAGGTGATGGTCATTTTATGGGCACTGTGCTAAGGGTGTGCCTTCTGTGCCTGCCCTTAGCAAATCCTCACAGCATGGCTAAGAGGGGACTGCTATGACTGTTCTCATGACACAGATGGGGAAACTGAGGCTCTGGGGGTCGTTGCCTACCTGGGAAGGGACAGTGCCGGGATTCAATCAGAGCAGAGAGCCACACAGATATACACCCATGTGGTCCTCCTACCGCCCAGGCCCCTACACACCCTCCACCCACCCAGCAGCAGGGCCCTTACGACACTCCTCCACCAGTCTGGCAGCAGGGCCCCTACACACCCCTTCACCGGCTCGGCAGCGGGACCCCCAGATGCCCCTCCACCAGCCCAGCAGCAAGGCTCAAGGGGCCTGTATTAGGGTTCATATTGCTGCCTGGCCAATGGCTCCAGAGACCCCAGGAAGTCTCTGGCTTGAACTTCCAGTGCAAAGGCTGAGCCAAGCCACCTGCCACAGCCAGGGCCCCCTCTTCTTCCCATCTTCCCAAACCACAGCTGGGGAGGGGCAGCCCAGAGACCCAGCGAGTCCACGACCGCAAGGTTGGGTTCCTCCCAAGCCTCCTCTGTGCTGACCCAGCTGCCCTGCCTCTGCCCTGAGCCCCAGCCTGCAAGCAGCCGGAAATCCTGCCCGAGCAAGTCAGCCTGGGCAGCCCCTGGAACTCACATCAAAGGCAGCCGCCTCGGTTCAAGGCCCAGCCCTGCTCCCCCACAGCTACCCTTCTCCTCAGTTTCTCCAGCCATAAAATGGAGTCCAGACTTCCCAGTCCCCGTGGGGCTCTGAGAACAGATCTGGGGAAGCCCGCTGCTGCGGTGACCGCCACCTGCACCTGACCACTGACACCCTGCGGGAAGAAGGGCTGACTCCCAGGGAGGCTCCTGAGGGCTCCTACTAAGCCGGTCAAGGCGGTGCTGGGTAATAATTACCCAGTGGGAAGGCGGCCCCTTCCCCTCAGGGCTTGCCTTTGTCAGCGCCCCCCCAACCCAGCAGAGAAGGGCCCGGTCTCCTAGGAAACGCAGTCACCACCAAAGGGCAGAGGCCTCGGCAGCCCAGCCTGGAATCGCTAGTGACTCACTCTCCCTCCTTCCCAGGAACCACGTCCTAAGTCCCACTGGTGAATGATCCCTCTCCACATGGAGTTGCCACTGCGCGCCGTGACGGGCTGCTGAGCTGGCTGAAAGGTGGCGCCTCGTTGGTGCTGGTTGGACCCGGCTGGCACCCCCTCTGCCTCCCCTGACCTCTTCTAAGCTGCTCCCAGTAAGGATTCCGCGACCCCCGGAGAAGAGGATGGAAGCCTCGATTCTGCTCAAGTCTTAGCCAAGTTCCCTTTAAGAGGCCAAGAAAAGCAGCTCCGTTCGGCGGGGCAGGCATTTTCCTGCCTGGCCCTGCGGCCGCACGCGTGTCTCCGCCGCGACAAAGGCCACACTCAGCGCCCGAAGGAGGGGTGGGGATGTTAGGAAAGCGATGGGGGCCAGGACCGGCGCCAAGTGGCCCTGGGGATCCTCGAGGCGGCTCAACCCGGGCCCGGGTCCTGGAAGAGGCGGAGGCCGGCGAGGGGGCGGTGCCCGGGGCGAACCCAGCTCCCTCCGGCCCCGAGGACTCCCGCCCCGCGCCCCTCCCGGGGCCTCCAGCCGCGCCCCGGGCCGGCACAGCGACCGCGCCCGCTCTTCCACCGGCGTCCGACCAGCAGGCGCGAGGCCCGAGGATGCGACCCACGACGCTTACACCCGGCTCGGCAGGCTCCCTGGGGAGTGAGGGGCCACTCGCAGGGCCCCGCAGAGCAAGCGCAGCGCGGGAGCTTCCCCCATCCCAGGCGGCGCAGACCGCGGAACCGCCGCACCGGAGCAGTGGCCGGGGGCGGGGAGGACGGCGGCGCGACCCAGGCTGGAGGGACTTTGGCCAACTTCGCGCCTCCTGAGGTCGCAGCTCGGAGGGCCGGGACGCGCCCTCCCGTCGCCCGCCCGCGTCCCAGAGCACGGCCGCCCCAGCCAGGGCGCCTGGGCCGCCGCCGCCGCGACCTCCGCGTTCCGTCCGCGCGTCGGGCAGCGCGAACGCCGGAGCCCTGGGGCCCTCCCGCCGCGCCGGGCGCTCACCTGGGACATCTGCGGCCGGAAGTTGATGTCCTTGAGGTCGATGGAGCCGGGGGAGAGGTTGTGCAGCAGCTGGCACAGGAGGACCCCGTCGCGCAGCGCCTGCGCCAGGTCGAAGACCACGGCCGAGGGCCACACCACCCGGTGGTTGGGCGGCAGGACCTTGCAGTCGATGAGCCAGCGGCCGCACTGCCGCCACTGCTCCATGGCGCCCGCGGGCCCGACCGGCTCAGGGCAGCGCTTGAGCCAAAGTGCAGCGGCCGCGGGGCATCCCGCCCGCGCGCGCGGGGCTCAGGACCGGGGCGGGGCTTCGCGCGGGCTGCCCCAGGTCCCCCGCTGCGCCGCCGCGCGTCCCCTCCTCTTCCTCCTCCTCCTCCTCGGGCTCCTCTCGGGCCGCCGCTCCCGCCCACGTGCGGCCGCGGGGCGGGCAACGGGCAGCGCGCCGGATCTCCCCGCTTCACACACGCAAGTGCCCGCGGGCCCCGGGCCGGGCTCCACGCAGCCAGTCGCCGCAGCGCTCCCCGATTCGCGCCGCCGGGCGCCGCATTCTGCGCTCCGGGCGCCCCGCGGCCGCCGCCGCCGCTCCTGCCCCGCCCGAGACAAAGGCCCGGTGGGGTCGCTCGCTCCGCGCGTCCCGGGCCTGGGCCGTCCGCGTCGCCGCCGCTTTGTTCGCCCCGCCCGCAGTCCTCACGCCCGGCGCTGCGACTCGACGACTCCGCGGCTCCGCGGCTCCGGGGCGCTGGGGGCGCAGGGGGCGCGGCCACGGCCGGGCGGGGCAGGGGCGGGGCCGAAGCGCTCGTCTGGCACCTCCCCGCGTCCCAAGCACCGCCCCCGCCCCCGCCCCCCCACTTCCTGCCCCGGTACCGCCCGCGAAAGTTGCGGTGGGCGGGGGTTGAGGCGAAGGCCGGGGTCCCGGCGACTTTCTCCGAGGGCGCTCGGACTTTGGGGAGCCCTTCTCCATGGGGGAGCGACCTCGCCCTTGGAGTGATGGCCGGGCGTCCCTCCTGGGTGTCTTTGGGCCTCCGTGGAGGGCAGGAGGTGGTCCCTGTCGCGCTGGGCGCCCTCGCATGGCCGTTCGGAAATGACAGACTCGGGAGGGGGCACCGGGCTGGGCCGAAGCTTCCTGAGCCCCCTTGGCCCATCAAGCCGCCCCAGCGGGATACCCGAGGCTGAGGCCGAAGGCGCACGGACCAGGACTCCCAGAGCCCTCTTCCTGTCCTCCGCCCTGGCCGGGGCCCCACAGGAAGACCCCCCGACGCTGCATAAAGGCCAGGATTCCCCAGCTTTTGGCCCAGAGTCCTGGCCACTCGCAGCTGCCCAGCGGGCAGTTCCTGGCGTCCAGGACGGAATGCGCGACAGAAGTGAGGGCAGGAAGGTGCTCTCCGACCCAGGGTCGCAGCCGGCCCCCGTGCTGATCCGCCCTGATCTCCCTTCTGGGCCACACCCTGGGTGGTGGGGGCGCGTTCTGTCCAGCTGGCAACGTGTGACGGTGGGAGGGGCTTCAAGGACAAACAGATTCTGCAATTTAAATTATATGGATCCTGGCTCAGCTGCCAGGAACCGCGGGTGTTCACTGCTGATTCACTGGGGGACCCCGGGCAAGTCCAAGCCCTTCTCTGAGACTAGCTCAGCCCCGGAGGCTGGGGTGCAGTTTCTGAGGGCTCCCACCCTGGACTCCGGTGGAATCCTGGGCCTGTACGAGCTGGGGCAGCACTGGGCAGCCCCCGGACCCCTTACCCCTTGGCTTCCTTGTGCAGGGGCCGGAACAGGGGGATGCGAGGAGGGAGCCCAGAGAGGGTCCCCTGGGCCCAGGGCCTCCGATGGGGCTTCTGTCCCGGAAATTAGCCTCTGCAGAGAGTCAGATTCGCCCCTTCTCCACTTGAAGTGGAAGCAGGGGGTCCCCGCTTAGGGTCTGGCCTGCAGCGGTAAACTCAGGCCAGGTGACAGGTGAGCCGGCGGCTCCCGTCTCTTGCCCTTCCCCGAGGAAGCAGCAGTGGGCACCTTTAGGGCAAGAGGGAGAGCCTTGCTCACCGGAGGAAGATGGGGCAGCAGATTGGACCCATCAGCATCTCCCTGAGAAATCAGAAAGCCAGGAGTGAAACCTGAGCCGGCCCCTCCGGCCCCATCTGAGAGCCTGCGCTGATGCCTCCTCCTGCAAAGCCTCGACCCCTCGGCTCTAGACTGGGGAGATACCGCTCCCACCGGACTTGCTGGTGAAGAATGGACGGATAAATTATCCAGAGGCTTCCCACGGTGGTGGGACAGAAAGGGCTCAGAGAGGAAGAACTACCCACTCTCCCAAGCCCTCGCCTGGAGCACGGGGCATTGATGCACTAAATGTCTCTTTCCCCAGGTGGCTCCCTCAGCAAGAAGGGGGCCTCTGTCCTCACTGTCATTGGCCTGCAAGCTCTGGCCAAGAGGACCGGCCAGGTCTAGGACCCAGGCAGCTGCCCGCCAATAATGCCATGGGTACCTGCTGCCCCCTGGTGGTGCTGTCACCACCAGGCACCTGGCTGCACCCAGGAGGGGCTGCACAGAAAATCTGGGGTTGACCCTGGAGAAGACCCAAGTCAGGAGACACAGACCTCACCACAGTGGCCCTGAGCCATTCAGGCCTCCCTGGTTTCCAGGTCCTGATCTGCATAATGGGGACATTCACCGGCCCTGTGCACCTCCCAGAATCCTTGGAGGCTCTGAGGGCAGGATGGATGTGATTCAATGAATAAAAGCTTGGTGGGGCTTTTACAGCAGCTCCTGCCTGTAATCCCAGCACTTTGGGAGGCTCAGGCAGGCAGATGGATTGAGTCCAGGAGTTCAAGACCAGCCTGGGCAACACAGAGGGGCCCTGTCTCAAAAATAAAACAGAAGGTAAAGAAAACAGGGCAGGGCCGGGCGCGGTGGCTCAAGCCTGTAATCCCAGCACTCTGGGAGGCCGAGACGGGCGGATCACGAGGTCAGGAGATCGAGACCATCCTGGCAAACACGGTGAAACCCCGTCTCTACTAAAAAATACAAAAATCTAGCCGGGCAAGGTGGCGGGCGCCTGTAGTCCCAGCTACTCGGGAGACTGAGGCAGGAGAATGGCATAAACCCGGGAGGCGGAGCTTGCAGTGAGCTGAGATCCGGCCACTGCACTCCAGCCTGTGCGACAGAGCGAGACTCCGTCTCAAAAAAAAAAGAAAAGAAAACAGGGCAGGAGCTCCCTTTGTAATCTTTAGTGTGGGTGTAATGAGCAGGTTGAGATTGTATGGACCCAAGGCACATGCTGGGAAGACTAATAGAGGGGACACTGTTCCGGAAAATCCTACTACCATCCAGTCTGCTTGGACTCAGGGCTGTTCACCAGGACTGCCTGCTGCACACCTCCAGGGGGCGAGAGTCCCATCACACCTTGGAGATGGGCTCCAGGGGAAGCTGCTTACACAGACTGCCAGTGAGCAGCTGCCAGTCCAGCCGAGTAGACGAAACCAGGGAGTGAGAAGTGCCAGCACAGGCCACATACCCCAAGTATGGGGGAGGGTCACAGGTGGCGGAGGAGGGCACGAGGCAGGGCACCCCCGGGGAAGGGGCAGTAAAGCTTCCAGGAGAAACTGAGGTTTGACAACCAGGGATTGATCACGGTTGCAGTGACTAGGAGAGGGTGACATGGAGGATGGAGGGACAAGCACGGGAGAACTACGTCTGCCTGGAGTGGGGCTTGGGCAGGAGTTGATTTTTAAACCACAAAGGAATTGAGCGTCGCCAGGATCTCAGGCATTGAACAATAAACCGCAGCGTCCTCCTGAGCACCTGTCTCATTGTCCCCAGCAGCTATGCAGGCAGCAAGTCCCAGCAGTTCACCTTTCTGTTCTGTCCCGCATCTGCCTCCTCCTGTTCCACCCCCACCAAGCCCCAGGCCCCCTCTCCTTGGACCTGCTTCCACCCTTCCACCTGTCATCCGCAGCCAGCAAGGACCCAGTCAGCCCTCAGTGACACCCTGTCTCTCTTCTGCACAGATGGGCACCCTCTGGGCTCCTACCTCACTGGAGGTAAAATCTAGCAAATCACTGTAACTGTGTTTTTTGTTTGTTTGTTTGTTTGTTTGTTTTGAGATGAAGTCTCGCTCAGTCGCCCAGGCTGGAGTGCAGTGGTGCCATCTCGGCTCACTGCAACCTCCGCCTCCCAGGCTCACGCCATTCTCCTGCCTCAGCCTCCAGAGTAGCTGGGACTACAGGTACCCGCCATCATGCCTGGCTAATTTTTTTTTTTTTTGTATTTTAGTAGAGATGGGGTTTCACCATGTTAGCCAGGATGGTCTCAATCTCCTGACCTCGTGATCCACCCACCTCGGCCTCCCAAAGTGCTGGGATTACAGGCGTGAGCCACCGTGCCAGCCGTAACTGTGATTTTTAAATGTAATATATTCTTTCATGGAAGCCACAGATGCGTTAGCAACCTGATCCAAAAGCAGCTTATAAAAGGCAGTATAATCGAAGGCTGGACATGGTGGCCCATGCCTGTAATCCCAGCACTTTGGGAGGCTGAGGTGGGCAGATTCCTTGAGTCCAGGAGCTCAAGACCAGCCTGGGCAACATGGTGAAACGCTGTCTCCACCAAAATGCAAAAATTAGCCTGGCATGGTGGTGCACGCCTATAGTCCCAGCTACTTGGGAGGCTGAGGTGAGAGGATCACTTGAGCCCAGGAGGCAGAGGTTGCATCGAGTCGAGATCGTACCACTGCACTCTAGCGTGGGTGAGAGAGTGAGACCTCATCTCAAAAAAATTTTAAAAATAAAAATAAAAGGCAATATAATCTTATTTATTGACTTGTGGTATATTTTAACACTATCACTATGTGAACTAACCCTACACTACATAAGATTGCACTTACATCGCACATTGTCACTTTTAAGTCGTTATATTTTAACAGCATTTATAGTTGCAGTAACCAATCCTGTGTCTTGAATCTGAGTGGCTGGCCTAGGTGATAGTCACCTCCTTTAAGCCACAAGCCACTCCATCACTTCTAGTCACTGTTATTGTACTGAGTGGTCCAACATAAAAACCGACTCACCAAGCACATTGGTGAGCTGCCCAAGGTCACCCAGCAACACAGGAAAAAGCCAAGTCCAAATGCCAGGCCTTATCGATGCCTGTGTGCACCCCCAAATAGATGCTGCTGCTTAAAAGGCTTTCCATGCCTAGAACTTTCTGCTGTCCCTTGATGCACTGATTTGGGTGGGAAGGTGACGAGGGAGGGAAAATGATCTGATGTCTAGAACACATGGATACTGAGTCAGCAACAGAGCGCAGTGCTTGGAACCCACATGCACACACCCCCCACCGTGGTACTGAAATGAGCCCTTAGTACAGGCAGGAGTAGCAAGGCTGAGGAACGGGAGCCAAAGGGTCCGAGTCTGACTTAAAGGAGGGAAGGGCCGCTGGAAGTGTCTCCACACATCCTGGAGGTCCTGGAATCCTGGTGACTCTTGGATCCTCGGGGTCCCAGAGAGGAGACCTTTGGAGGAAGGAGTGGGTAGACAGGTGGCCGCCCTTGTGTGGGCAGCGTGGCTGGGCTTCTCCTCTGGCTTCTCTGCCCAGACAGTCACTCACACCACGAGTGATGCTCCACCTACCACTCAGCACGTCCTCCCTGTACCCAGGCCCTGAGCCAGGACCAGCCACACCCTAGGAGGTGAGGACTGTCATCCTACTGTGCTACAGATGAGGTTGGCTCACATAGCTTGAGTGACTTGGCCAAGGTTATGCAACTGGCAGAGTTCAGATTCGAACTCAGGTCCACCTTCTCCCATGCCTCCAGCTGAGGTTTGCTTTTGTTTTCTGCTGATAAATAATGATTTCGATGGCAGTGGCACAAGACAATCTGAGTCCACAACCGGCCCGGCGCCCCCCTCCGGGGTTTCTGCAGAGCTGCCCTCATCAAATTCGTGTCCTCATTCACTGGGCAGCCCCAGGGTCTGGTTTCTGAACAGGAATACATGTGTCCCTTAGCGTGTTACATGCCACAGTGGAAGGGCTTCAGAGTTTACCTCTCACGCAAGACTATTTCTTTCCATACCGGCCTCCCCAGAGAACCACCATGCAGCTGCATCAGCACTTCAGCCCCAGCCCCAACACAAGCTCACCAAACTCTAGCTGGAAGCCTGCCATTTGTTCCAGACTTTGTTCGCATATCCGCATTTCAGCGGTTTCCACCTGTTGATTCGCCCATCACCTTCACTTGTCCTCTGCATCTATCCTTTCCATATTCGGCGTTATCTTCATTCCATCCATTCTCAAACATTCCCCTTCCGGTTCCTCAATTTATCCCTTCCTGATCCATTCCTCTTCTATCCATCTCCTTCCGGTATTCTTCGTATTCCTCTGTATCCATCTTCCTGCTCGATCTCATCTTCACGACGATTCACCATCTATCCATCCTCTCTTCTTCCGTCGATCCTTTCCTTCTATCTCAAGATCCCATCTATCCTTCTTCCCCTTTCATCTTATTCCTTTTCCCTTTCATCTATCCCTTTCTCTTCCATCTGATCTGACGATTTGACGTTGACGGATCGCTTTGATCGAGCGTTGATTGATCGATGATCTGCTGGATTGATCGCCGGATGCTGATGACTGATGTTGATGCCGATTGACGCGCTGATTGATCGCTGATTGATGTTGATCGCGTTTGTCTTTGATCGTTGATCGATCGCGGACTGATTTATCTGCGTTGATGATCGCTGGATTATGTTGATTGATCGACGCTGGCGATCGCCCCATCCCATCTGCTCCCCATCCATTCCCTGGCCCGGCCCTCCATCTTATTCACCCATCCTCCCACCCTCTCCCTTGGGATCCATCCCTCTCTCCACTCCATCCTGTGTCGTGCCCTCTGTGCCCCTCTCTATTGGCCTCCACCCTCCAAATCCTCCCAAGGGTAGGAATACGACGAGCACTGGGCTTCTGGCCCTCATGGTGAAGGGTGCGGAATGCTGACTCCTCTCCCTGGGACCACGGGATAAAGGAATTATTCTCATGTCCAAACCACATGAATGCACACATTGTGCAAATTCCATTTGTAGCTACATCATGCAAATTCAGCTGTCACAATTTCCTGGGAAATTATAGGTGTAGAAAAAGACCATCTGGCCCACCATCGAGTCAGAGTATGCCTGACTGAATTATTGGGTGGGGGCTTTTAGATTTTGTTTGAAAGGCCAAAATATAGATTTTTTTTTACTTCTTGTTCAACTTTCAAAATTAAGTCAAATACCATAATCCACGGAGCGTACCCTAACCTGAAATCTCTGAAATCTTACTGCCAAATGGCCATTGTTTGGACACCTTCTAGTGACTATTTAGGAGACCAGGGGAAGTTTTCGGTGAGCACTGCCTTGAGTCTTTGAGCTCAGGAGTTCAGGGTCACCTAATCAAGGCTTTAAGGAAGGGTAGAACAGTCTTCCCTCCGTGAACGTGAATGGACTTCATGCACGTGTAGGCTGGAGGCTGGGCAGCGTGTCGGGTGGACTTGGGACCTCTGCAGGAGCCCTGTCATCACAGCCCAGCAGGCCAACCCAATGCTAGAGAGGAAGGCGAGGCCCAGTCCAGCTAGGAGGATGAGCCAAGCCCCACATGACGGGCTGTGAGTTATGGGCATGGGTTATGAGTTATGTGATGCGAGGGGGAGGCTGGGGAGCCTCCCCAATGTGTTCCTTGGCAGGCTCAGCCTGCCGAACTCCAGAAGCTTTGGCTCTTATTGAAAGGGAGGCAGCACACCCTGGTGTTAGGAAGACATGCCCAAGGGACACCGGGCTTTGAGCCTGCCCATGCCCTTAATGGAGTTCAATGCCACCCTGTCCTGGGCCCCTCCAGCTGTCCTCTAGCCACAGCACCTCCTGAGGGGCAGTAAGGACACTGCCAAGGAGACATGGCCACCCCTACCGTGCTAGACAGCACCCCTGCCAGACCACAGTTCACGTAATCCAACTCTGGGCCATTTCTGCCACCCCCAAAAGAGACCCCGTATCCCTTAGCTGCCCTCCTCAACCCTGCCCACCCTCAGCCATGGCAACCACTAAGCTCTTTCCTGTCTCTATGGATTTGCCTATTCGGGACAATTCATCTCAGTGAAATCAGCCAACGTGTGGCCTTTTGTGCCTGGCTTCTTCCCTCCAGCTCGATGCCAACTTCCCCATTCACCACGAACGTGCATCAGGAAGGACTTCATTCCTTTTCATGGCTGACAAATAATTCATTGTAAGTGGAATCAACTTTAGTAATACACTGTACTTGATCCAGTATATTTGAAATATTATCATTTCAATACATAATCAATGTAGAAATTTATTAGAGAGACATTTGACCTTCTTTTTTCTCACCAAGTTTCAAAATCCAGCATGTGGTTTGCTCTGATAGCATATTTCAGTTTGAACCCTAAATTTTCATCAGATGCATTTGATATGTATTTAGGTTTCACAGAATTCACAGCTGAAAAAGTAGATTTGCATACCCGAATTGTTTCAGATAAACTTAGAAGTTTGCCAAAAATGGAATTGAGTATCAATTTTTAAATTAATTAAAATTATAGGCCAGGCATAGTGGCTCACACCTGTAATCTCAGCACTTTGGGAGGCTGAGGCAGGATTGCTTGAGGCCAGGAGTTTGAGCCCAGCATGAGCAACACAGTGAGACCCCATTTCTACAATTTTTTTGTTTTAAATTAGCCAAGCATGGTGGCACACACCTGTGGTCCCAGCTACTCAGGAGGCTGAGGGGGGAGGATCGTTTGAGCCCAGGAGGTCGAGGCTGCAGCAAGCAATGTTTATATCACTGCACTTTCACCTGGGAGACAGAGCAAGACCCTGTCTGAAAAAACAAAAAACAAATTAGATAAAGGTTCAGTTCCTCAGTCAGACAAGCCTCATTGCAAGAGCTCAGAAGCCACACACGCCTGGTGGCCACTGATGTCTTGAACTTGGGCTTGGGTCTGCCTGCCTAAAGCCTGGCTCTGCCCACACCAGCATGACCTTCTGCCTCCTCTCCCATGAGTGGCCATATTGCGATCTGCCCCACCCGTGGCCATGAGGGTTCTGGGAGAGCGGGGATGTAAACAGTTCTGCACTGAGGCTGACCCCTATATCAATACAAGAACTCAAGGATCTCTACTCAAGAGACTCTTCTCCTCCATCAGCTCAGACCTGGGCCAGCTTTGCCTGTCTCTGGGAGACTCAACAAAAGCAGGCCTTGGAAGCTGCTCAGATGTACACACATACATGTGCACGTGCACGTGTGTATGCTGGGAACTGGGGAGAAAGTGTGGGGTGATACTTCCCCAAGGATTGGCCAAGCCTTTCTGGGCTCTTTTCTCCATCTGACCCCCATCCCCACCTGCAGGAAGAATGACCCCTTTAAATCTGATCATGTCCCCTGCTGCTCAAAGCCCACCTTTGTGTCTACATAAAACCTTGCACACCTGTATTTATAGCAGCATTGTTCAAAACAGCCAAAATGCTGAAACAACCCAAAAGTCCAACAAAACAAAACAAGAGGCCGGGCGCGGTGGCTCACACCTATAATCCCAGCACTTTGGGAGGCCGAAGTGGGTGGATCACCTGAGGTCAGGAGTTCAAGACCAGCCTGGCCAACATGGTGAAACCCCATCTCTACTAAAAATACACACACACACACACAAACAAAACAATAATAATTAGCCAGGCGTGGTGGCAGTCACCTGTAATCCTAGCTACTTGGGAGGCTGAGGCAGGAGAATTGCTTGAACCTGGGAGGCAGAGGTTGCAGTAAGCCGAGATCGCACCACTGTACTCCAGCCTGGCAACAAGAGTGAAAAGAAAACAAACAAACAAACAAAAAACACAGATAAACATATGGTGGAATATTACTCAGCCTTAAAAACAAATGAAGTTGGGGAAACGGGAGGGATGGCATTGGGAGTTATACCTGATGTAAATGACGAGTTGATGGGTGCAGCACACCAACATGGCACATGTATACATATGTAACAAACCTGCACGTTGTGCACATGTACCCTAGAACTTAAAGCATAATAAAAAAAAAAAAATGAAGTTTTCTGATCCATGCCACAACATGAATGCAGCTCGAAATTTTGTGTTCAGTGAAAGAAGCCAGACACAAAGGCTACACGTTGTATAATTCCATTTCTATGAAATGTCCAGAACAGGCAAATCCAGAGAGACAGAAAGTAGATTGTGAGGTGCCAGGGGATGGGAAGGGCTGCCAGGAGGTGGGGAGGGGGAGTAACTGCTCATGGGTACAAGGGTTTGGGGAGTGATGAAAATGTTATAAAATTGATGGTGGCGATGGCTGCACAACTCTGTGAATATACTAAGAACCGCTGAATTGTACACTGAATTGTGGGTGGATTGTACAGTATGCGAATTACATTTCAATAAAGCTGCTTGTTCTATTTCAAAACAAAACAACAATCTTGGGCCCCCCTGCCCTCTGGGCACATCCAGCCTCCTGGTCATGATTCTCCAGGCCCTCTGCACCCCTCACAGCCCTCTCAGTCTAATTTATGCCACTCTCTAGACCCACCCCAAATCCTACACTCCTCTTGCTCTTGAAATTCTCTTCACACCCAGCTGTGTCTGGCTTTGCCCAGCAGTGGGCCCATGGGAGGCTGGTCCCCCAGGAAATGTATATGTCTCCTAAAACACAGCTCAGCCATCTTTTCCCTCAGGGACCATCTCCTGGCCTCCCCAGTGCTCTTTGTACCTTGCTTAGAGGTCCTGCAATGTCTACCTGGGTGTGGGGTGGTCTCCTGTGGGCTTGGCCTGTGGGTTTACCTCCTTTGTGTCTTCCCAGCACCCAGAACAGGGTCTAGCATGTCTCTGGGCCACAGAAGCTGCCACCGTGGCCTCTTGCCTCCTAGGGAGGTCTCAGAGGTCCCGGAGGGTGCTGTGTTGTTTCTGAGCACAACTGGTGGGAGTTCAACCAGAATGAGTTCATTCTCCCATCCATCCATCGATCCATCCACCTACCCATCCATCTACCCATCCACCCACCCATCCATCCCTCTACCCATCTACCCATCCATCATTCCATCCTCCCACCCGTCCAACCACCCAGCCCTCCATCTATCCATCCACCCCCTACCCATCCACTCATCCATCCATCCATCCATCCATCCATTCATCCACCCATTTATCCACCCATCTACCCATCCACCCATGTGTCTATCCATCTACCCATCCATACATCCACCATCCATCTGTACATCCATCCATCCATCCATCCATCTGTACATTTATCCATCCATCCACCCTGTGCAAGGCCTGGGGAGATGCAGAGTCAGTCTAGGATTGTCACCGTGTCAGGAGGGAGGTGTCAGATGTGTCTGAGAAACAGAGGCTGCCGCCCTGGCCTCTTGTCTGCTAGGGAGGTCCCAGGGGTCCTAGAGGGTGCTGTGTTGTTTCTGAGCAGAGTTAGACACCTGCAGATGCCCTGAGCTCCCTCCCATCCCACTGCACACCCCAAGCTTCATGTTGATGCTGTGTGGCAACTATGCTGAACCTGGCAGAGGTCCCCAAGGCAAGTGTCCTCCGAGGGTCCCCAGGCTCAGCCTGGCTCCAAAGGAGTGAGTTTTGCTGCTGGGGCCATGGTGAATTTCTTGGCTCCATCCTGTGGGAGAATTTGAAGGTCCAATTGCAGCTTCTGTGAGGCCCGGGGTGGGCTCAGGCTGGAGATGTTGATCTCAGACCCCAGTGGTGGCTGTGGCACATTCAGGATGGGAGGGGCCGGTAGGAATTGCCTCCTGAGACTGAAAACCCCTTGAGAAGAACCCCAAGGTCTGGCCTCCCCAGCCTCTTACACATGATCGGGGCTGACTGTAGGAGAGCTGGGGGCTTCCCCAAGTGGGGGCTCCACCCAGTCACTCGGAGGTCCTGGGCAGGCCAGTCAAACCTCTGGCCTCTGGGTGAAATGGGCACAGCAGGTACCCAGGGCCCTGAGATGGCTGCATGCCCAGCGCTCAGGACAGCTGACCCAACCCCGGCTCAGGGCCCATACAGTCGCCTCCAGGGTCCTAGTTCGGAGCTCCATGCTCGCCTGCCATGACGCTAGGAAGTCCCTCCCATAGCCATCTCCACTTCCCTGAATGGTCCAAGCTCCCACGGGCTTACTCGGCAGAGGGTGGACCCACTTCTCTCAAACACCGGTGGGGCCGCCCAGGGTCTCAGCGCCCCTGCCACGAAGAGGGCGGGCAATGGGGAGGTGGATGTTCAGCCCCTGCATGTCATCTGCAGCCTGGACAGTTTCCCTCTGTGTCTGTCGCCAGGAACCTTTGGCCCAGAGTGCGGCCCAGCTGGCCTGGCTCCTCCCAGGCCCGGCTGCCTCAGACGTGAGCTTGGAGGTGGCCACTCTGAGACCCCTGCTCACACCCTCGCCACTGCCACCTGGACGTGGGGTCGTCCCATGGCGACAGGCACATGCACCAAGACAGGCGTGTCCTCCTGCGGAACATTTAACTTGAGTCGCACCAGGCACTGCGTTATTATTTTTCCTCCCCCCACCCACGGTTTCCCTTCTCTGTCCCTGCAGAGCCAAAACACAGGTCATGGTTCTCATGATCTATCCACCTTGGCATCCCGGAGCGTCATGAACCCGGCCAGCTTTGTACCCAGGTGCTGATCACTGATGCTGTTACTGTGCTTGGAACAGGCCTTTGTCAATGGCCGCCATCCCCACATATCCACGCCCAGCTGTGTCCCCGCCCTCCTGCTACCGTGACCCGAGAGGGTCAAGCCGTACTGTCAGCCGCGCCCCAGGAGGCAACTGCTGGCTTCGTGGCCCCACCGCCTCTTCTCCAGGTGGAGTGGACCCTGCTACGCCCCAAGAGCCAGTGGCGTCCTGCCCCTCCCCTCTCCTCCCACCACTTGGTGCCTGGAGGAACCCAAGGACGCTGACCCCTGCATGCTATTATGGGCTGGATCACCTTAAGGAACCCCATTGCCGAGGGCAGGTGGGCACTGAGAGTCCCTAGCACAAGGGAGCAATCATTAAAACCTTCCCCAGTGGTGAGCGGCGATGACATGCCCATGGGAGGGAACATACTGGCGGGTGCGACGCCTCAGACTTTCGAGCAGTGGGGGTTCATCCTTAGACGAGTGGCCGTGGATGGCTGTTGCAGGGAGCCCTGAATGCACTGAGGAAAGCCAGCGAGCAGCTGAGGGCCATTCATCAGCCTTTCCGGGGAGGCAGGAAAGCCAGAGGACCTCTTTGGCAGCTTCTATAAAGAGGCTTTCAGCTCTGGTGGCTGCCAGGGAGAAAAAGCTGAGATCCGGCCCAGCCCGAGCTGAGGAGCTCCAGGGAAGAGCAGATGCACAAGCTTAGCAAGTCTTCTTGGTCAACAGCAGGACCCTGACTGGGACCCAGTGTGGCCACAGACTCAGGTCAGGGACACATAAGGCAACACACCTGAAAGTCATACTCCTTACGACCCCTCTGAAACCTCTGGGCCTGGCCCAGTGTAGGGGCTCACGCCTGTAATCCCAGCACTTTGGGAAGCCAGGCGGGCAGATCACCTGAGGTCAGGAGTTTGAGACCAGCCTGGCCAACATGGTGAAACCCCGTCTCTACTAAAACTACAAAAAAAAAAAAAAAAAAAAATACCTGGGCGTGGTGGTGCCCGCCTGTAGTCCCAGCTACTTGGGAGACTGAGGCAGGAGAATCGCTTGAACCTGGGAGGCAGAAGTTGCAGTGAGCCAAGATCGCACCACTGCACTCTAGCCTAGGCAACAGAGGGAGACTGTCTTAAAAAAAGGAAAAGAAAAGAGAAAAAGAAAAGAAACCTCTGGGCCTATTAGAGGCTGGCATGGGCCCCTTGCTGGAAGCTGCCCGAGGCCCCTTCTTGGATGCGGTGCCACAGGTCAGCTTCAGGCAGATGGCACCTTGGGCTATTTGTCTGTTCTCTGAACTAAAATTTAGGAATCTTAGCTTTTCTTTTCTTCCTTTTTTTTTTTTTTTGGAGACAGAGTCTTGCTCTGTTGCCCAGGCTGGAGTGCAGTAGCACAATCTCGGTTCACTACAACTTCTGCCTCTTGGTTTCAAGCGATTCTCCTGCCTCAGCCTCCCAAATAGCTGGGATTACAGGTACCCGTCAACACGCCCAGCTAATTTTTGTATTGTTAGTAGAGACAGGGTTTCACCATGTTGGCCAGGCTGGCCTTGATTTCCCGACCTTGTGATTCGCCCGCCTCGGCCTCCCAAAGTGCTGGGATAACAGACGTGAGCCACTGCGCCCGGCCTCTTTTTTTTTTTTTTTTTTTTTTAAGACAGGGACTCACTCTGTTGCCCAGGCTGGAGTGCAGTGGCATGATCACAACTCACTGCAGCCTTGGCCTCCTGGGCTCAAGCAATCCTCCTACCTCAGCCTCCCTAGTAGTTGGGACTACTGGCACACTCAGCTATTTGTTTAGGTTTTGTTTTTGGTTTTGGTACTTGGATTTTGTAGAGACAGAGTTTTGCCATGTTCCCAGGCTGGTCTTGAACTTCTGGGCTCAAGCCATACGCTCACCGTGGCTTCCCAAAATGCTGGGATTACAGGCATGAGCCGCGGCATCTGGACTTACTCTCATTCTTGAAGAGCTGTTTCAAAAGTATCCCACACCATAGACATAGCCATTGAATTCTTTTTGGGGCACCATCTGGAACCCCAGAGACTTTCACTGGGCTCCTCCTCCCAGGGGACCCCAGGAGACCACCCTTTGTCCCATTCCCTGAGACAAGCAGTATCTTCATTGCTTTTTGCCACAGCCTGGCCAGATAGACAATCCCAGATTCTCCCCATTTTTTTCTGCACCAATTTCTGCATTAGGGTTTGCGGTGGGTTGAATGGTGGACTCCCAAAATATACGTCCACATCACATCCCTGAAACCTGTTCGTGTGACCTTGTTTAGATAAAGGGTCCTTGCAGATGTAACTAAGTAAGTATATCATCCCTGATTATCTGAGTAGGCCCTAAATCCAATGATGTGTCCTTGTTAGAGATAAACAGAGGAGAGACAGAAGAGAGGGATGCTCAGTGACCACAGAGGCAGAGACTGGAGTGATGCCAAGGAAGGCCAAACATTGCTGGCAGCCTCCTGAAGCCAAGAGAGAGGCACGGAACAAAATACTCCCAGAGCCTCTGGAGTGGGGGGAGCCCTGCCAACCCCTTAATTCCAAGCTTTTGACTGCCAGAATGGGAGAATAAATATGTCACTGGAAGTCACCAAGTCTGTGACATTTGTTTTTTTTTTTTTTTTTTTTTGAGACGGAGTCTGGCTCTGTCGCCCAGGCTGGGGTGCAGTGGCTGGATCTCAGCTCACTGCAAGCTCCGCCTCCTGGGTTTACGCCATTCTCCTGCCTCAGCCTCCCGAGTAGCTGGGATTATAGGCGCCTGCCACCTTGCCCAGCTAGTTTTTTGTATTTTTTAGTAGAGATGGGGTTTCACTGTGTTAGCCAGGATGGTCTCGATCTCTTGACCTCGTGATCCGCCCGTCTTGGCCTCCCAAAGTGCTGGGATTACAGGCTTGAGCCACCGCGCCCGGCCGACATTTGTTACGAGCCCCAGAAAGCCAACACGGAGCTCTTACCTGCGAGTCAAAGGATCCAACCCCCTACGAACAGATGAGGAAAGAATATCAGTAGCTCATGGTATCTCTAGGAAGCTCACAAGCCCAGGCTTGGAAATGGGCAGGAGCCATGGAGTCTGGAGAGCAACAGGGAACACAAGCCAGTCCAGGAGAAGCCCCTGCAAGCGTCCTGAGGCCAAGAGAGCCGGATGGAGGCCGCCACCCAGCCACAGAAGCCACGCGGTGCTGCTGTTGCCACATACTACTCCTTAGAAAGGACTCACTAAAGGGCCAGGCGCAGGGGTGCACACCTGTTACCCAAGCACTTTGGGACGCTGAGGCTCACTTGAGCTGAGGAGGTTGAGGCTGCAGTGAGCTGTGATTGCACCACTGCACTCCAGCCTGGGTGACAGAATGAGACCCTGTCCCCTAAAAAAGAAAAGAGAAAAAGAAAGGAGTCACTCCGAATAGCACACATTCAAGGGGAGAAGGCTTAGGCTGCAATTTTTTTTTTTTTTTTTTTTTGAGATGGAGTCTCGCTCTCTTGTCCCGGGTGGGTTGCCGTGGTGCGATCTCAGCTCACTGCAACCTCCGCCTCCCAGGTTCAAGCAATTCTCCTGCCTCAGCCTCCTGAGTAGCTGGGATTACAGGTGCCCGCCACCACACCCAGCTAATTTTTGTAATTTTAGTAGAGACGGGGTTTCACCGTGTTGGCCAGGCTGGTCTCAAACTCCTGACCTCAGTGATCCACCCACCTCGACCTCCCAAGCCACCACACCCAGCCTGTTTTGTATTTGTTTGGAGATAGGGTCTCACTCTGTCCCCCAGGCTGGAGTACAGTGGTGTCACCACAGCTCCCTGAAGCCTTGACCCCCAGGCCTTGACCTCCAGGTGGTCCTCCTGCCTCAGCGTCCTGAGTAGCCAGGACTACAGGTGTGCAATACCGCCCTTGGCTTAGGCTGCAATTTTGACAAGAGAAGTATCAAGGCATTTGGCGTGTTTAAATCCAAAGCAGTCCATCCTCTAGCCATGAATTGTTTATATTCGTTGCACATGCAGAATGCACTCACTGCTCCCCGCAAAGCCGCATCTATCACGGCCTCCTGCTCTGGTGTCGTAATGAGGTCCAGGTGCAAATGAGAGGCCTCAGGTGCAGTTTACCAGTTACAGTTCCTCTCCATTGCGGACCGAAGACTAAGAAGCCGACTGTCTGCCCCACGCCCAGTGACTACACACCCAGTGGACACAGGACAGGCTGCTGTAGACCCTCCAGTTCGAACAGTGGGAACACAGGCCCGGGGGGAGCGCACAGCAGCCCCCCAAGTCCATCTTTTCTCAAAGCCAGCGGGGCACTTTGCCACTTCCTTCGTGCAGGCTCCAGGAATGATTCCTCATGGCTCTTGGCACGAATTATTTTTCCTTCCTGTAACTGTGACACGGTGTCCCGCACAACATGGCGTCTGTGTTGGGCGTCGAGTGGTATCGGAGGGCTGTGTTGTGTTTGTTGTTGAGCCTAACCTCATCCCTGCCTTAGAAGCTTGTGGGGAAAAGGTCTCTTTTCATTCCGTACCTTCTCTATCCCATTGGGGCCAACCTGGCTGTGTTGATCCTAGTCCAATTCTCTTAAAATCTTTGTAGGAAGTGGGGTAAGTGACTGGGATCAATGAAAAAGCCATCAAGTTCACTGTTCCTAATGACCATCAGCCATTCTTTCTGAATCACTGTTCCTCGGGTGGAACAGTCATTCCTGTGAATTTCCTGAGCTGCAAAAAAAATTTTACTCTGACGATTTTTGCGCATTTTTAAATGTGCCTTTATGAAGGGGCAGAATTGGGAGTTCCTTGCTCCACAATTTTTGCTGAGAGCCTTGAGCAAGTCACGATTAACTTTTTAAAAACTGCTTTATTGGCCGGGTGCAGTGGCTCACGCCTGTAATCCCAGCACTTTGGGAGGCCGAGGTGGGTGGGTCATCTGAGGTCAGGAGTTCAAGACCGGCCTGGCCAGCAAATTTGCTGGGCGTACTGGCACGTGCCTGTAATCCCAGCTACTCAGGAGGCCGAAGCAGGAGAATTGCTTGAACCTGGCAGGTGGAGGCTGCAGTGAGCCGAGATTGTGCCATTGCACTCCAACCTGGGCAACATAAAGGAAACTCAAAAGCAAAAACAAAAACAAAACAAAACAACAAACCAAAAACTGCCTTATTGAGATATAATTCACAGACCATAAGATTCACTTATTTAAACTGTATAATCCAAAGCTTCCTAGTATATTCACAGACCTGTGCAACCATCACCCAATCGAAGTTTAGCAGATTTTCATCTCTCTAAAAGAAACCCCGTTCCTGTTAGCCATGACTCTCCATTCTCCCCCACCCCACCCAACGCCAGCCTCTGGCAACCGCAGATCCACTGCCTGTCTCTCCGAATGTGCCTGCTCCAGACAGTTCACGGAAACGGAGTCATACAATCTGTGTACTTTGTGTACACTGTTCTCAGGTTCACCGGCGTGTTCTAGCCCTTCACTTCTTCCTAATCCCTGGATAGTATTGCCTGCATGCATCCACACTGACTCTTGAGCAGTTGCAAATGTCTGGCTGGATGGTTCAGGATTTGGAAAGGAATGGATTGGGAGCAAGGTGTCTGGGAGTTCTGGGACCAAGTACCAGATGGACGGCTGTGGGGACAGCTGTGCCGGGCCAGTGTCTCTGAGGCCAGTTGGCTTCAGAGGGGCTCAGATCTCCATAGCTGCCCCCTCTGCAGACACCATCAGCCTCTTTTCCTCCACCGAGGAATTCAAGGATGGTTCCTCTGATTTGGAAAATGACACTACCACCTGGCAACTTGGTGTCCTCATTCCACTGCATCAAAACACCGAGAAGCAGAGCCAAGCACAGTGGCTCACGCCTATAATCCCAACACTTTGGGAGGCCAGGGCAGGAAGATTGCTTGAGTCCAAGAGTTCGAGACCAACCTGGGCAACATGGACAAACGCTGTCACTACAAAAACAAAATTAAATAAAAAATTGCTGGGTGTGGTGGTGCACGCCTGCAGTCCCAGCTACTAGGGAGGCTGAGGCAGGAGGATCATCTGAGCCCAGGAGGTGGAAGCAGCAGTGAGTCGTGATTGAACCACTGTACTCCAGCCTGGGCAACAAAGCAAGACCCTGTCTCAAAAACAAAACAAAACCAAGAAGTACGTGTCTTTACCAGCTGGGATGATTGATGCCTAATGCCAAGTTCAAAGTGAGTCGCGGCTCTACACTGAGGCTCAGGATATGCGGGAGCCCAGGGGATTTTCTGACGTGTGTTTTAGCATTTCTACCCAATAGTAGAGGCCAGTAGAAAGCTACAGCAACTGAACACAAACATATAAAGGGCAGGGTAATCGCGGGTTCATGCCCCTGGGGAACGAAGGCGTAAGTCAGCCTGCTGGCTAAAGAACGCTTAGCAGCCGAGATGCTGCTGGCTGGTGCAGGAACCCTGGCAATGCCCACTGCATAATACACTGTGGCCTCAGGACTGTGATATGCTATGGCCTCGGGACTGGTTGCAGGAACAAGGTTTATAACAGCTCCGTAGATTCCCTTACCTGTTAAGTGCATGTATGTTTGGATCTAGCTATTCCTTTTTTTTTTTTAAGATGGGGTCTTGCTCCCCTCCCCCAAGCTGGAGTGCACTGGCGTGATCATGGCTCACTGCAGCCTCAAACTCCCAGGCTCAATGATCCGCCCACCTCAGCCTCCTGAGTAGCTGGGACCACAGGTGTGTGCCACAACACCTGGCTAATTTTGGTTTTTGGTAGAGATGGCACCATGTTACCAAGCCGGGTTCCTAAACCTCCTCTGGGATTCAGGTGATGACATTTTTTGTCTCCCAGCGCTGATTAGGGTCTGGAGAGCCACCACACCCAGCCTGTTCCATTCTGCATTAAGAAAGTTTTTGTTCTGGGGCCCTGCAGTTTACCCTGTAATCCCAGCACTTTGGGAGGCCAGACGCTGGATCACGAGGTCAGGAGATCGAGACCATCCTGGCCAACACGCAGGAACCCTGCCCCTACTAAAAAAAATACAAAAAACTAGGCTGCAAGGTGGCGGCTTTTCCCAGTCCCAGCTACCTGAGGCTGAGGTGGAGAACATGGAACCTGGGAGTATGAGCTTGCAGTGAGCTGAGATCCAGCCACTGCACCTAGCCTAAGTGATAGAGCCAGGACTCCGCCCAAAAGAAAAAAGATATCGGGACATCAGCTCCTGGAAGTACTCAATGTTTTAGTTAGTACACTGGCTAATCCCACCCCCAGCCGCAGGGTGAGTGCTTCACTTCGGAATGTGACCCAGCAGGTCTGCATTTTCCTTCCCTCCTGCTGTCCTATTATTTTTCACTCTGGTTTGGACACTTCTGGCAGCTCCATGGGGTCCCTCCTCTAAGCATCTAGGTTCTCATCGTTCCAACCTCTTCCCTTGGTTCCTTATCCCTAGGGGCAGTGGTAGTCGCTTCCTGCAGGTGCTGCCTTTACCTTTAGGATATTTTAGAGTTATTTTTTTCTTCTGAACTTAACAACTTTGTACTTAGCGAACAATTCCTTATATGTATTTCTCCCTGTTCAAATGATTGGTGTGGTTTCTCTCTTCCAAATAGACTCTGACTAATATAAGTTCCATATCAATCATATGTATTGCAAATTTCTTCTCACGTTCTGTGGCTTTCTTTTTCACTCTTAAAAGGTATATTTTTAATAAGCTTTAAAAATCTTAGAAGAGTTTGTTTTACAGAAACATTGCAAACATGGTACAGTATCCATATAGCCCCAAAACCAATTTTCTCTGTTGTTGACATCTTACTTTGGTGTGGTCTGTGACAATTAATGAACCAATATTGATACATTATTAAATCAAGTGCATACTTTACTCAGATTTCTGTAGTTGGTATCTATCTTTTTAATTTAAATAGTGAGATTTAAATAGTGAGGTTTTCAATTCATAAACTTTCTCCATTTAAAGTTCTTGTGAAGTCCTGAATATTCCTAGGTATTTTTTTAATTTTTAATTTGTGTGGGTACATGGTAGATACATATACTTACTGAGTACATGAGATGTTTTGACGCAGGCAGGCAATGTGGACTAACCACAGCATGGAGAAGGGGGCATCCATCCCCATTTCTAGGTATTTGATCTATTTTGAAATTATTGTAAATGGTATCTTTTTTTTTTTTTTTTTTGAGACAGAATTTTGCTCTTGTTGCCCAGGCTGGAGTACAATGGTGCAATCTTGGCTCACTGCAACCTCCTCCTCCTGGGTTCGAGCGATTCTCCTGCCTCAGCCTCCCAAGTAGCTGCAATTACAGGCATGCACCACCATGCCCAGCTAACTTTTTATATTTAGTAGAGAAGGGGTTTCACCATGTTGGTCAGGCTGGTCTCGAACTGCCGACCTCAGGTGATTTGTCTGCCTTGGCCTCCCAAAGTACTGGGATTACAGGCATGAGCCACCACGCCTGGCCTGTAAATGGTATCTTTTAAAAATTTGTTTTCTGCTTTTTACTGTCATTTAGAACAGTAGTTGATTCTGTAGATTAATTTTCCATCAAGCAACCTTGTGTCAACCTTGTTGATGAAAAAAAAAAAAAGCTGTAAAATATTTTAAAAAGTTTATTCTGAGCCAATGAGTGACCATGGTCCAGAAAACAGTAATCAGGCCGGGCGTGGTGGCTCAAGCCTGTAATCCCAGCACTTTGGGGAGTCGAGACGGTGGATCACGAGGTCAGGAGATCGAGACCATCCTGGCTAACATGGTGAAACCCGCCTCTACTAAAAAAATACAAAACCAGGGGCCGGGCGAGGTGGCGGGCGCCTGTAGTCCCAGCTACCGGGAGGCTGAGGCAGGAGAATGGCGTGAACTCCTGAGTAGCGAGCCAGGCGTGAGCTGGAGATCCCGCCACTGCACTCCAGCCTGGGCGACAGAGTGAGACCCGCCTCAAAAAAAAAAAAAAAAAAAAAAAAAAAAAGAAAAAGAAAACAGTAATCATGTGAGCCACCGCACCCAGCCGATAATTCTTCTTCCAATGTGGCCTAGGAATGCCACAAGATTGGACCCCCCTGGCTGGGCGTGCAGGGTCGCCTGTAATCCCAGCACTTTGGGAGGCCGAGGAGGGCAGATCACAGTCAGGAAATCAAGACCATCCTGGCTAACATGGTGAAACCCTGTCTCTACTAAAAAAATTTTAAAATTAGCTGGGTGTGGTGGCAGGCACCTGCAGTCCCAGCTACTCCGGAGGCTGAGGGAGGAGAATGGCGTGAACCCAGGAGGCAGAGCTTGCAGTGAGCTGAGATCGCGCCACTGCACTCCAGCCTGGGTGACAGAGACTCTGTATCAAAAAAAAAAAAAAAGGTTGGACCCCCCCTGTATTAGACTCTCATTTAATTTCTCCTAAATCCAGGAAAGGCCTAGAAAGGAAAGGCCAGGCTCCTAATGGAGATGCTTTACAGATGTAAATTTCCCCCACAGAAGACGGCTTTGCAGGGACATTCCAAAATAAGTCAAAGAAATATATCTGGGGGCTGGGCATGGTGGCTCACGCCTGTAATCCCAGCACTTTGGGAGGCTGAGGCTGGTGGATCACCTGAAGTCAGGAGTTCAGGATCAGCCTGACCAACATGGTGAAACCCCGTCTCTACTAAAAATACAAACATTAGCTGGGTGTGGAGGCATGCACCTGTAATCCCAGCTACTCAGGAGGCTGAGGCAGGGGAATTGCTTGAACCTGGGAGGTGGAGATTGCAGTGAGCCGAGATCATGCCACTGCACTCCAGCCTGGGTGACACAGCAAGACTCCATCTCAAAAAAAAAAAAAAGAAAAAAAGAAATACATTCTGGGGTAAAATATTTTCCTTTCCTTCAGGGTCTGCTATCTGTCATGTGATGCTATACAAGGGTCCGGTTGGAATTTAGTATCTTGTTGCCATAAAGAGTCTGTTTTGGCTGGGCGTGGTGGCTCACACCTGTAATCCCAGTGCTTTGGGAGGCTGAGAAAGGTGGATCACTAGGTCAAGAGATTGAAACTATCCTGGCCAACATGGTGAAACCTCGTCTCCAGTAAAAATACAAAAATTAGCTGGGCATGGTGGTGGGCGCCTGTATTCCCAGCTACTTGGGAGGCTGAGGCAGGAGAATCGCTTGAACCCAGAAGGCAGAGGTTGCAGTGAGCCGAGGTCATGCCACTGCACTGTAGCCTGGCAATAGAGCATGACTCTGTCTCAAAAAACAAAACAAAACAAAAACTCTGTTTTGTCAATGTCACGACCTCTATTTTAATGATGCTAGTCAGTGGTGCCTAAATTCCAAAAGGGAGAGGGAAGAATGAGGCATGTCCAGCCTCCCTTCTTGTCACGGCCAGGAATGCTGTTTTTCAGGTTTCTCTGGGGTCCCCTTAGCCAAGAGGAGGTCTGTTCAATCCATTGGGGGGGCTTAGGATTTTATTTATTTGTTTTTTTAATTTTTAAAGCCTTTTTTTTTTTTTTTTGAGACAGAGTTTCACTCTTGTCGCCCAGGCTGGAGTGCAATGGCGTGATCTCAGCTCATTGCAAACTCCACCTCCCGGGTTCAAGCAATTCTCCTGTTCCAGCCTCCCAAGTAGCTGGGATTACAGGTGCCCGCCACCACGCAGGCGGATGGATCACGAGGTCAGGAGTTTGAGACCAGCCTGACCAGCATGGTGGCACATGCCTGTGATCCTAGCTACTTGGGAGGCTGAGGCAAGAGAATCGCTTGAACCCAGGAGGTGGAGGTCGCAGTGAGCCGAGTCCAGTCTGGGCCACAGAGTGAGATTCCATCTCAAAAAAATCAAAACAAAACAAACAAACAAACAAAACAACAACCAAAAAAACCCAACCTTTTGTGTAAGAGCCAAAAATCAAAATCCAAAAAGTGAGGTTAGAAAATTGACTTACCTCTAAGTTTTACGTATTGAGCTGAGTCAAAAACCAAAATCCAGAAAGTGAGGTTACAGAATTGACTTATCCTAAGTTTTATGTATTGAGCTATCAGCTATTTAGGTATTTGTGAACCGTCTTTGATTCAGAGGGTCTGAACACATTTTATCCCTCGAAACCAGCCCTTACAATCTCACGAGTTACCTCTTCTGCAATCGTCCCTGGGCCTACAGGGAGGGTGCTTGATATCAAATCAGATTGGGGCCAATGGGATTTTAAGTCATTTTCAGACTCTGGAGATATCAGGTAGAAAGAGGGGGTAATCTTCGTTTTTTACTTAATTGTTGTAGCTATAAAATAGCTCAAAAGGAAAAACGGTTTTTTGACTCGGGAAAACAAAACATAAGTAATGTTTCGAACAGAAATATGAGTTCTATATAGTTTTGACAACAACAGGAAAAGGAAGCTTACAGGTAACTATTCAAATTATTTAGTTCAAGGCATAGAACAAATCATATTAACTCAGAGGCAAATTTTTTGTTTATTTTTTGAGATGGGGTCTCACTCTGTCACCCACGCTGGAGTGCAATGGCACAATCTCAGCTCACTGCAGCCTCCGTCTCCTGGGTTCAAGAGATTCTCCTGCCTCAGTAGTAGCTGGGATTATGGACGCTTGCTGGGATTATGAGCGCTTGCCACCAAACTGGAGTAATTTTTTATATTTTTGGTAGAGACAGGGTTTCATCACGTTGGCCAGGCTGGTCTCGAACTCCTGACCTCAAGTGATCTGCCCGCCTAGGCCTCCCAAAGTGCTGGGATAACAGGTGTGAAAAACCACACCCTGCCAGATAGAGGCAAAAGTGTTCAATGGGTCTTTGTATACAGGCCTGTTCTTGTGTCTCTTGAAAGCAGTTTATCTTCAGTTGCTGTCTTTTCCCAGGTCGGAAGACTGAGAGATCACGTAAGATTTAAACGCTTTCAAATTTGTTGAAACTTATTTATGGTCCAGCACGCGATCAGTTTTGCTAAACGACCTGTGTAGGTACTTGTAAAGAAAGTGTGAGGCAGACGGATCACAAGGTCGGGAGTTCGAGACTAGCCTGGCCAATATGGTGAAACCCTGTCTCTACTAAAAATACAAAAGTTAGCTGGGCATGGTGGCGGGCACCTGTAGTCTGAGGCAGGAGAATCGCTTGAACCTGGGGGGCGGAGGTTGCAGTGAGCTGAGATCGCACTACTGCACTCCAGCCTGGGTGACAGAGCAAGACTCCCTCTTAAAAAAAAAAAAAAAAGAATGTGCGTTCCACAACTGTGGGCTTAGTGCTCACGCTAAGCATCCTCCTTGGATGTCTGCTATGCTCATTTTCTTTCTTTTCTTTTTTTTAGTGATGGGGTCTTGGTCTTTGGTCTCAGTTGGAGTGCAGTGGCATGATTATGGCTCACAGCAGCCTCGAACTCCTGGCTCAAGGGATCCTCCTGCCTCAGCCTCCCAAGTAGGTGGGACTCAGAGGTAAGCCACCACACCAGGCTCCATTATGCTAGTTTTGTTCATTGGCATTGGAGAAAACCATAAAATTAGGGGAAAGGGGTAGATACTAAGAGTGTTATTGGAGTATGATTGGAGGTGGAGTGAAAAAGGAAGTAGATCTCGCGTTCATGGGGCTGCTGAGGAGCCCAAATGAGCACTATAGAGGCCTGGCTTGGTTGGGTGAGATGGAGAAATTCAAGACCTATTTTTGAGACAGTATGCCCAGACATTTAATTAATTAAAAATAATCGTATCCATTATTGGGAGTAAGAATGCTAATAGAAACAGTAACAGCAGTGGCAAAAGTAACTACACAGGCAGAATTGGAAAACCACCAAGATGGTAAGGCCATACAGTACAGCAGTGTCTTACTAACAGGGTTGTGGGCGTCCCCACTCCTCCTCTTCCTCCTCCTCCAGCTCCTCTTCCACGTCTTCCTCCAGCTCCTGCTCCTCTCTCTTCCAGTACCTCCT